>NC_045742.1:23631916-23632909 GCF_008692095.1 Etheostoma spectabile
GGGTCATTACGCTGTGGAAAACATCTGCGTCGCTGCTGCGCTTTTGTTTTTTTTTAACTTAATGTCCAATTATAATAATCACAGCAGACACACGCAGACACACATACACACTCCTACAACAGAATGTGCATTAGTTGCAGCTCTAATTAAAGTTACTGAGAGATGGCAGCTATGGAGGAACTTCTCAATGTGGTCCTGGCACTTCCTGTTCATTTCCCTTGGCCAAATCAGTATTTAAATATTAGTTTCATTTGCTATGGATATATAAAAGACTTAATAGAGGACACAGAATGCACTGAAATCAATTGTGTTCTATAACTTGCTAATGGTCCGAAGCTTTGCACTTTTAAAGAATTCAAATGATGCCCACACACTCCTGCAACTTTTTTATTTTGTGCTCCACCTGCACTTTCCAAGGCGTATGACACAAAAAGCAATCACGTGCAAGATTCATGCTATTTGTGTATGAGATAAGCCGGCGATACGTAACGTCATATGTAGAAGACTTTCATCACCATGCCTCTCCCTGGGGGAAAACAATCCTGTGTTCCGCACAGACGGCAACGGCGTAACCGGAAGAAGTTGAACACAAGAACGCGGGACCCCACCCACCCGCCCAGTACGTCCCGACAGGGCGTCAAGAGTCCCGACAGGGCGTCAAGAGTCCCGACGCTAAAGCAGACTTTTAGCGGGAATAACAAACGCCGAAGTACGCCAACATTCCCGACGATAAAGGAGACTTTCGGCGTGAATAAAGGCACATGACCAAGCGTCTATATTTTACGTGAGGGGAGAGTGAGAATGTGTTGGTTGTTCCAACTACTCCCTACCGTTGTCGCTTTTAGTGCCACATCAGCTGGTTTGACCGTCCCATAGACTATAAGGGGGCCTTGTGTGTCGGTATCTGAAACTGAGAGCCAGATAGTTGTGGTTAGGAAAAAAATTTGAAATGGTTTTGAAACAGTATTGAGTAAAAGTTGACATATTCCAGTC
>NC_045742.1:23632919-23633056 GCF_008692095.1 Etheostoma spectabile
CATCAACAAACATTCCTTTAATTTTAGTCTAAATAATTCCTAACTTCTGCTTCTACAACTCAATAATTGGGTATAATTTCCGAAAAATGAGGTTTATTGACCATAAATTCCAAAAATAACTGTAAAACTAAAGTTAA
>NC_045742.1:23633066-23633260 GCF_008692095.1 Etheostoma spectabile
TTAGTGTTACGTAGTGTTAAACGTAAAAAAAGTGACAAACATTGAAAAAAGAGACAAAAGCATAAGAAAAGTTAAAAACGCCAACAAAAGTGTCGACTTTCATTTTTGACGGGGAGATGCTAGGATGTGAACTGGTAATATCCTCTGGACTATATCCTTTCCACACATGTGGGAAATCTTCAACAAATCCCTCC
>NC_045742.1:23633270-23634189 GCF_008692095.1 Etheostoma spectabile
CCCCCCCCCAAAGAAGCTTCTGCAGTACTCTTAAGGTTAGATAATAAACCTTGTGATTGGAAAGTTGCCAGTTTAAATTCCCAGATCTGCTTGGTAAACCAGGACTGGCAACATGAATGATTAATACTCCTGGGCAGCTGCTAGGGTGCCAAATATGGTTTTATAGCAAAGCAATATATAAAGTCCTGTACTGCTTTGGGAAGAGACATATTTCACGTATTGCATTTGACAGAGAAGTACCCAAGCTCCCCAACAGGTAACGGAATAAAGAAACATGGCAGGTTGATTACCAAGCTTTCCATCTTTTTTCCATTGCTGTGGAGTTCCAATTCTCACGCTAGCGGCTTCTTGAAACTAGCTTACTGACGGCTTTGGCTGTCTTTCTTGGTGACACTTGCCTTGCAGGTCTTAGCGGTCCTTTGAGAGTCTCCCTGGCTGGAAGGCTTTACACTTGGCAGCAAAAAGGCATTCTGGGAAGCATTGAAAATCATAACCTTAATGGCCAATGGCTACAGCGTAAGGTTTCAGGATAACTGCCAATGATGATTTATAGAGATATGAGGATGGAATTTCCCCATACTCATGATGTGAAGAGAAACGAAGAAAGAACGAGAGATTTACCTCCTGAGGTAACATCTCTCTTCTTTTTCTCTCTTCTAGCTGAGAAAGGATTAGGAAGGACTCGTGAGTCATCCTTCCATTATCCATTCGTCCATCCATCCGTGCACGCACCCCCTCCATCTCTCCTCCCCACTCGTACATACACTTTGTCCCCCTGTCTCTCCGTCCATCTCCCTCTCCTTCACCCCGCTCTGATCCTCTCTCTGCTTTCGCTCAAAATCCAATTAGTCAAAGCTGACTCCTTCCTCTGCAGGACTACTGAGAAGAGAGTCAGAGAAAGAGAGAGAGAGAGAGAGAG
>NC_045742.1:23634199-23639027 GCF_008692095.1 Etheostoma spectabile
AGAGAGAGAGAGAGAGAGAGAAAGAGAGGATAGGAAACACTGCCAGCAGAAATCCTTAACCAGAATTTTCTCAACCTGAGCTTGTCCCCCGTGGTTTGACCACAGAGACGGGAAACACGGAGGAAAAAGAATTGGAGAGGTCACTGGCAGGATCTGTCAGCAGAAATTCCCTGCCTACACAGTTCCTGCTTTCTTTAATTCTGAAGGTATGACACTAGAGATGGGTCATACTAAATTCATATTTTGAAACTGATATGAATTTAGAGAACTGGACATATTTGGAGGTATTGTTTATGTTGACATTGTCAGTATTTTCTTTTATTAAATCAGAAGGAAAATGGCATTGGCTCCGTGCTACGCTAATAGCAGTAGTTAGGCATTCCTCTGTGTACACATATCCTATGAGTTCAATTTTGGCTAAATTACCTGTGTCCCCTTAAAAAAATATTTTTCAGAAATTTTGTTTATTTCCCCAACTGTTTGGTTTATTATTATTATTATATAGCCCTTTCACATTTCTCCTGCACCTACTAAAACACCAGTGGTAAACAGTGTTTGTGCATTATTAGGCTATTATTTTTTATCTTGTATTATCTTGCATTGCCATATTCTGTTTTGCATGTGCTAAATGAAACTAAATACCAACAACACGTTATCATTTTATTAGATCAATTATTGATGCCAACTAAATTACATTCCAAAGTTCTTGGCCTGTGAAGTGATTAATCCCTTATCATCACACAACTCTTGTGTGGTGAAATCAATAAAGCATAAATCAGTGAAGCATAAAAAAAGCAAATTAAGCATTAAGCCGGTCTGTATTAACGGCAGCTGGGATGAACATAACATGACAGCTGCATTTGATTAGTGATGGGGTGAGGCGGGAGAGCTGACTGTGTCATGTTAGTCACCGGCCTTGGCTTCACCCCATAGCTCAAACCTGTAATCTTTGTTGACTTTACTGTTCGCTGACTAAATATAGATAATGGATAGATTATTATGACGATGATGGACATGGTCACGATGGACAAGATGATGGTGCAGAGCTGGGCGATATGGAGAAAAAATCACAATATTTTTGAACAAATGCTATAAGATCGATATTGCAGCAGTATTGTAGGGTTGACCTTTGAGGTTTTCACAAAATATTTACACAGTTAGATGTTTGACAAATAATAATATTAATGTATATTTTAGTAGTCCCGCAAGGGGAAATTGTAATTTACACTCCGTTGTTATTACACACAGGCCTGAATTACACATAAAGGCTCAGGGGCTGCCCATGGAAAGGCGCAGGACGGGTTAGGTGGCTTGCTCAAAAGCACCTTGGCAGTGCCCAGGAGGTGAAGTGGCATCTCTTCAGCTACCAGTCCACCACCATACTTTGATCTGTTAGGGATTAAACCAGCGGCCCTCTTGTTCCCAACGCAATTCCCTATTGATGGAGCTACTGCCACAAATAAAGGCAAAGGAAAACAAATTAGTGTGGATAATCTCCTAAGAGCCTTTCATATGTGCATTCCAGTTTACCCTAATGTACATTTCTACCAATTTAATTTAACAGAAACAACAATATATTCATGCTTTTTTCTGGGTTATGGTACTCATGTGGAGTATTATTTTCTTACTGGTCATTTAGTCAGTGTGGCTGTGTGCAGGGCTGCCAACTCTCACGCATTGGCCGTGAGACACACGCATTTGATGGTCACCACCTCACACGCCACACCCCCCATATTTCTCACGCTGAAGTGTCAACCCGTCGGTCAATTTCTATAGATGAGTTTATCTATAGATTTACTGTTTAGCCCTAGTTGTGCTTTCAGAGACTGTGAGGGGGTTCAAGAGCGCTCCCGGTCTGTAAAAGTTCGATTGTCGCAAACTGAGAACATTTTTTTACGATCCATCCCATTTCCCCGGCTTTAGGTATGAGCTCTGAGTATCACAGACCTCGTCGCTTCGTGTCCACTCTCTCTGTAACAATAGAGGTGAGCGCGCGGCTGGTAGCGTAGCAACTTCAGTCATGTTAGTGGACCTGCTCTCTGTGGACAGTGCCGCGTTGCATCCGTTTCCTCCGATAATCGCAGCGTACAGCCTCCTCTAAACTTTGTCAGAGACCAGAGACCCGAATGGGCGTCTGTGTCTGTCAGACGGTCTGAATGAGATCTACCATATCAGCGGAGCAATGACATGCACAGCAGACTGTATTACAACTCTCCAAATCTCGGCCAACAAGATGGGAGGAGTTATATTTTGAAGTGCACAAAGTGTAAACATGGGCAGAAATCTGGTGAAACACATCTGAGCTATACTATATATACTATACTATATATACTATACTATATATACTACATATATACACTATACTATATATACTATACTGCAACTTGGGCACACTATTGTGCTTCTCTAACCTCGGTGCCCTCTAAATGTAACTGTAAATAATTAATTTGATGTTTTATGAAATGAACAAATTTCTTTTTTTCCCCAAAAAGTAAATCCAGTAAGTGGGGCCCAAGGACCGAGGCCAAACTTACTGAACCTTGGCACAAAGGTTAAAGGATAAGAATTTATGTAGATCAGTGGTTCTATTCTTAGAATTTCAGTGGTCTTAGTTGATCCCTCAATTAATTTAACTTTGGGTCCCTTGTCCCACACCAGGGACCCCTGGACCTGTTCCCCACGACCCCAAATCTTCTCAGCTGTTGATGAGATTTGCTACTGTCTCTTCATGTTGTTCATTATGTTTGGCACGTGTCTGGGTCAGTTCTTATCATAAGAAGTAATAATGATATATGTAAATGCTGAATGCCGTAAAACCTGTTGATACTACAACAATGCAAAGGTTCTAACCCTACAGTTTTGCACATATCATGTAAGACTTGATTTCTCCATTTTTTGCAAAAAAACTCTCCAAAGTGCCCTTAATGGTTATTTTTTCAATTTTTTTTTCCTGGGGGCATACCCCAAACCCCCCTAGGGAGAACCCCACCCCCCCAAAAACAAAATCACAATTTAAACCCTGAGGATTAGACCCAAAAAAATTGCTTTGTACGTGCAAAAGATGGGTTGCCCCCCCAAATCTCACTCCAAGGTTTTGGGAAAAGTTGGCAGCCCTGTGTGTGTTACTCAGCAACATGTAGTGTGTAGTAACGTACATGTGCCACCAGATGGCAGTAGCTACACTGGATGTTACACGGGTCTCATTTAGAGGAGGAAAATAGTTAGCCTGGAGATAGAAACGAAGCTAGCTAGCTGGAGGTGGGAGGAAAAGAGTTAGCCTGGAGCTAGAAACAAAGCTAGCTAGCTGGAGGTGGGAGGAAAAGAGTTAGCCTGGAGCTAGAAACGAAGCTAGTTAGCTGGAGGGGGAAGGAAAAAAGTTAGCATGGAGCTAGAAATGAAGCTAGCTAACTGGAGGTGGGAGGAAAAGAGTTAGCCTGGAGCTAGAAATGAAGCTAGCTAGAATGGAGGTAGGAGGAAAAGAGTTAGCCTGGAGCTAGAAACGAAGCTAGCTAGCTGGAGGTGGGAGGAAAAGAGTTGGCCTGGCGCTAGAAAAAAGCTAGCTAGCTATTATCTGTAACGTTAATCAGATACTGGTGTACTGTACTGTACTGTTCTTATCATAATTTACCAGCAGTACTGTAGTATCTGTATTTGGAATAAATACCCGGTACATTTACAGGGTTCAAACGGACACAGTGGTGATGTTTGATTATTTCTGACCCAAACTGCTCTGTCGCCCGTCTGGCTGTTGTATGGTAATATTTTTGCAAATATATCTTAAAAAATGAATGCTCTTTGTCACGCCATGGCTTTTCATTTAAAACGGTTTATTTAAAACAATTCTACTTATCAAACAGATGGAATTAGAAATAAAGGCCTGCCTCTAATAGAATCCTGCTTCAAATAAAAGCCGGGTAACTTCTGTGGTTCAGGTAAATAAAGGCCCCTGGTTTTATTTGAGGAATTACGGTATGTGGATATAATGATGAGGTGGGTAAAAGCAAATACCTTTAATAGAACAGCTAAAGGAGAAAAGTCTGGTAAATTCAGAAAATTACATCACTTGTGCCTTGTGTCATGTTACAATATCCAAATTTAAGACGACATCTAGCCTCATATATTTATGTAATATCGATATATTTATACTCATTATAATTATAACTCATTTGAAAGTCTTGTTCTTAGTCTTTCACACCCAAGTTGGAAATCAATGCAACCAGTTCTATTTGTTATAGTGTACCGAGCACCTGGCCCATACTCTGAATTCTTATACGAATTTGCAGTTTTTGTCAAACTTAGTGCTAAAAACGGACAAAGTTCTTATTGTAGGGGATTTCACTCAAATTACACTCAAAGTGTACATAAACCAACTCACCGTTTTAACCACACCCTCGATCTTGTTCATGTGTATGGTGTTGAAATTGAACATTTAATAGTGTTCCCACAGAATCCCTTTTTATCTGACCACTGCTTGATAACTTTTGAGTTTATACTGCTGAACTACACGCCATTAGGCAAAACCTTTTATACAAGATGTATATCTGATAGTGCTGTAGCAAAATTTAAGGATGTGATTCCATTAGCATTTAATTCATTACCAAGTCCCAAAGTAACGGAGGACTCCTGTGCTAATTTCAGTCCCTCCCAAATCGATCATTTTGTTGATAGTGCAGCAGGCTCGCTGCGAACGACACTCGACTCTGTTGCCCCTCTAAAAAAGAAGATAATAAAACAAAGACGGTTAGCTCCATGGTATAACACTGAAACTCGCAAATTAAAGCAAATATCACGGAAACTTGAGAAGATTTGGCGTTCCACCAAATTGGAA
>NC_045742.1:23640610-23640757 GCF_008692095.1 Etheostoma spectabile
ATAGTTACTCTGGATGGCATCACCCTGGCCTCCAGCACCACTGTGAGGAATCTTGGAGCAAGATCAAGCAAGAATGCCGGGACATTCCAGTAAGCGTACCTGACTCATTTCCGTTTCCTGTGCCTGTGTGTTGGTTGCGTGTTGGTA
>NC_045742.1:23640843-23642093 GCF_008692095.1 Etheostoma spectabile
ACAGGCTATGTACCACAGCACTTTAAAGTTGCTGTAATTAAACCTCCTCTGAAAAAGCTAAACCTTGATCCAGATGTTTTAGCCAACTATAGACCTATTTCTAACCTTCCATTTCTCTCTAAGATTCTTGAGAAAGCAGTCGCCAAAGAGCTGTGCCACTTTCTGCATAGCAACAGCTTATTTGAGGATTTTCAGTCAGGATTTAGAGTTCATCAACCTGTTTTAGCTTCTCTGCATTGGCTTCCTGTAAAATAGATAGAATTAAAATCTTCTTCTCACCTACAAAGCTCTATGGTCAGGCTCCATCTTAATTAAAGAGCTCATAGTACCTTACAACCCTGCGAGAGCACTACGCTCCCAGAATACAGGGTTACTGGTGGTGCTAGAGTCTCTAAAGTAGAACGGGAGCCAGAGCGTTCAGTATCAGGCTCCTCTCCATGGAACCAGGTTCCAGTTTGGGCCGGGAGGCAGACACCGGTTCCACATTTAAGAGTAGGCTTAAGACTTTTCCTTTTTGATAAAGCGTATAGTTCGGGCATAGAATCGAATATTGTTAGGAGTAGTATTAGTCACATAGTTTCAGATTTATCTATCATATAATAGAACTAAAGGGAGACTTGGCATACGCCCAATCCGTTGGGGAGAGTTCTAGCGACGGGCTGGAGCTCTCTACCTTGTTTCTCTGGTTTTGTGTAATATAGTTTAGCAGTTGGGACTTATTTTGATACACTAGTTAGGCTAGAATCGAATATTGTTAGGGAGTGAGTAGTTAGTCACATAGTTTTTCAGATTTATCTATCATAAATCAAGAATATAATAGAATAAAGGGAGATTGGCATACAGCCCGATCCGGTTGGGGGAGTTCTAGCCCGGCCGGGCTGGAGCTCTCTTTACGTTCTCTTGGTTTGCTGTAATATTTTAGACAGCTGGGGACTTATTTCGATACACTGAGCTCCTCTTCCTCATCTTTCCATCTTTTCATTTATGTGCACCAGTGCCGAAAATGCGTGTTACTACCTAGGCTCTGGGGAGTCATTCCCTGGAGTTTATGTTCTTTTTTCCCCAGCATGCTCCCGGATCAGAGAGGTCGAAATAGGGTAGCAGCTGTCGCCATGGTCCCGCTGCACGTTGTGATGCCATGTTCAACGCTACACTGCGTGCCCTGCTACGTCTGGCTACGTCCTCTGTGCCTGTAATTTTTTGCCGCCACAGCGTCTCGCTATGCATGAACTATCTAAAAGACTGCTACA
>NC_045742.1:23643075-23643757 GCF_008692095.1 Etheostoma spectabile
AACTACTATTTTTTTCTATTTTTGTTATTTCCACTAACCCCAACCGGCCCGTCAGACGTTGCCTACCAAGAGCCTTGGTCTGACCGAGGTTTCTGCCTAAAAGGAAGTTTTTCCCGCCACTGTCGGCACTGTTGCTTTGCCTGGAGGAACACTAGAACTGTTGGGTCCTGTAATTCGGGGAGTGGGTCGAGACTGAGATAACTCTTGTTATGAATTGATACTATAAATTAAATTGAATTGAAATTGAATATATGAGGCTATGAACATTCAATTCAATTCAATTTTATTGAATGCTAGCTTGATAATTGCTGTAACTTTTAAGACGTTATACAGGAACACTGAAACCTGGGTAAACGGAGCAAGATGTCTTCTCTATCTGGCAGTATGTGCCAATACTGAGAAGAGAAACATTCTCCAGATTCTTCAGCTTGCCTTGAAAGCTGAATCATGGGCGCCACTCTCAGTTATAACCTATTTAGCCATATATGCACTACCGATCAAAAGCTTGGGGTTCCTTAGAAATTTCAATTGCACTCCATTGTAGACAGAATACCAGCTGAGATCAGTTGCATAGTTTGTTTTTACCAGGGCAGCAGTTTTCAGATTACATTAAATGCTTACAGAATGGCAAAAGGGTTCTCCAATGTTTTCATAGATTTTTTAAAATGATATCAGATTAGTG
>NC_045742.1:23643767-23643864 GCF_008692095.1 Etheostoma spectabile
TGCGCCTTTGGAACATTGGATGAATGGTTGGTGATAATAGGCAATGTTGATATTTCATTAAAGATCAGCCACCCACTCAGATCAGCTGGTATTCTGT
>NC_045742.1:23643874-23645260 GCF_008692095.1 Etheostoma spectabile
GTGGCATGGAAATTTGTAAGTGACCCCAAACTTTTGACCGGTGGTGTATGTATGTCCTCTAATACTGACTTGTTTCCATGTTCAGTGCTAAGCAGTAGGGATGTCCAAATGAAGCATTATCAACCATTAGTTGTATTTTTTGACCCAAGTGGACGGTGATCTTTGTTTAAATAAAAAGACTTAAGGAATAGCAGTCAATGTGGCCAACTGAGTGACTTTGTCGCTAAATTCTAAATTAAGTGAACCTTTGGTTTTCTGTAAAATAGAGTCACCAGTATTGTCTGGTCTTTCTCTCTTGTGGGGGGCCACAGTCACCTCTCTTGTTACTTCTGTTCAGGGACTGAGAAGAAGCAGCAAGCCAACGGGCCCTTCATGTAGCGGGTGTGTCGTGTAATACTGCAGATCGGATCCGGGTGTGTAAGCTGCGCAGGAGGAGACATTCTATGGCTTTTAACTTTCTCTCTGTGTGATCATTTTAGGAGTTAATAGAGCCGAGCTCACAACACAGCTGTTGTCTTTGACTTATTTGTTTGGTGATTTTGTCAGATGATGTCGTGGTTATAAAATCATGATTTCCGCCGTGCGGAGCAGCAGCAGCTTGGAAACGGCTGGGAAGTTAGTACCTTAATGTAGTCTGAATGGGCCACATATCATTCTCTATTTCATACTTCTTCCATTGTCTGACAACAGAAAAACAATATGTGAATGAGAACAGCTTTACTGGGAATTGTGGTTGGTATAAAGTAATTTATGTCTGGGCACGGAGTAGAGAAGCAAATGTGAAGAACGCACACTGGCTGTCAGTAGACAGGGTGCAAATATGACGTGATGACATCACAACAAGGCTTATTAGCACATGATATCCTGACATTAAGGGACTTTGCAAGCAGGCTTTTCCATGGAAAGTAGTTAGCAACACTGATTGCAATTCAGTGAGTCATCTAATGCAGGGGTCTACAATGTCGTTTAGGGTCTTTTAACAAGAGACTGAGTAGGGACCTCTACCGCTTTAATCGTACACATTTGAGTTGCATATTTAACTGTGCAGAAGGGTTGAAAATAAATGGATGGTTTTTTATGCATCCTGTTGTAATGTCAAACATACATCTAGAAGACACAGTGACTCCTTGAGCTTAACTGTGTGACTACCAACACATTTGCCAATAGGCCAATTTATCTTTGCTATTAAAATGTTGCATGAATATCAATGTATATTTGGATATTGTTGCATGGATATCAATGTATATTATTCATCTTCAGACTTTTTTTGGATCAAACTTTTATTTTTATATTCAGAAAAAAATGCGTCCCAGGGTCACAAAATCACAGAGAGGAAAAACAGGAGGGAGGGAGGGAGACAAAACAACACATGCAGAAACACACACA
>NC_045742.1:23645270-23645379 GCF_008692095.1 Etheostoma spectabile
CACACACACACACACACACACACACATACACACACAGACACAAGACAAGGGACCAATCACACACAAACAAAAGAAAAAGCTACAGCATTGCCTTCAAGGACTCAGCAAT
>NC_045742.1:23645389-23645582 GCF_008692095.1 Etheostoma spectabile
AAGTCTCCAAAGTCTTCCCCGGGGCTCCACCCAAACGAGCCGTAGAGCGTTCCATGTACGTGACATCCAAAAAAGAAAGGATCCATGAACAAACAGATAAGTCACGAGGTGGCTTCCGACAGGTTGCATTTATCCTCTTAGCAGCTGTATGTCCAGCAAACACAGCATGTTTTTGAGCTTTAGAGAGCTGGAA
>NC_045742.1:23645592-23645834 GCF_008692095.1 Etheostoma spectabile
TCATTCATAATCAAAACATTGACAGTGACAGGCACAGTAACATTAATCAAGGCGGACATTTTGGATGCAATATTGTAGAAACTTTCCAAAAAATATATTTTTCACATAATTTTGGCGCCCCCCCCTGCACTAACTCTAATGAAGATCTCTGATCTAGTGGGCTCAGAAAAGAAAAAAGGCTTCAGGGGCGGCTGTGGCTCAGTGGTAGAGCGGTTGCCTGCCAATTGAAAGGTTGGTGGTTC
>NC_045742.1:23645859-23650335 GCF_008692095.1 Etheostoma spectabile
AGCTCTAATCGCCGTGTTGCTGGGTTACCTTTCGTTTATAATATAACGTTGTTTGTACATAGAACAAGTTAACGCGACCTGCCGGTCCATGGTCTGTATGGTCGGCTCACAGTGAATTCCGGCACGGTCACTAATTAGTCCGGGCGGCTGCCGCCTGCCCAAGCCCTATGGCTCAGCCGGCTAACGAGCGAGCCATACGCATGCCAGCGTCAACGAGCGAGCTAACTGCTAACAACCCCGTTGCGACCATTAATACAACTTCTGTCATTATATATAATGTTAAGTTTTCTAGTGTCCAGTGTATTGGCCGTGGCTGCGTGCGCTTCTCCGGTCGAACAGAAACGCCGCCACGTCAACAGCCAAAGGCACTAACTTCCCCGGTACTTTTTTGACAAGCGTCTTTGGCGGGCGCCAGAGTTTTTTGCAGCTCAAGTCGGTGGCGGTGTGTACTACTTTAGTCCTCGTCAGAATCAGATTTATCAGAATCAGAATCATTTTATTGGCCAAGTACACATACATACGTTAACTCTCATCCATCAACAACTAGACTGTAGTAGTAACATAGGCAAATTTAATATAGACCAATCCACCGGAGTTTAACACATTCACAGTGGTAACACACTAACCTTGTAAAATAATAAATACATCTACATACGTACGTAGGGAAATTAAAAAGGAATGGGAATAAATACGTGGTGTACAAAAACTCCAACACTTGCTCTGGGAAAATAAATATGAATATACCATATGGCAAGAATGTGACATAAAGAGCATCGTGTGCTGCTCTTTACTGTGGCACTCAAACTACACTGATAATGAAGTCTGCTGGTGAGCACTTGCCTAGCTCGGGTCTTTTTAATCAGGAAGACACACAGCTTGTAGAAAGTCTGTCGGTGGTGGAGTGAGGTTCGAAATATTCAGCGGTCGTATATCTCGCTGGTGAACCACACCCAATCAAAAATCCTGAATACGTGCAGAACATATATGCTTGACTGCACTCTTTCTGTGGAGTGCCGAGCAGAACCACAGCATAATGACTGCTTACTATGTCCAAATGAAGCTTCATGAAATTAAATGTGTTTATTTATAGTAGCGCTTTTCCAGTCTTAACAACTGCTCAAAGCCGTTTACATCTACAGGGAACCTCACCATTCACCACATTCATACACTGTGGCCGGGCTGCCGTACAAGGTGCCACCTGCTCATCAGATAAACATTCACACACATCACCACTCCGATGCGCAGCACCGGGGCAACTCGGGGTTCAGTGTCTGCCCAAGGACACGTTCGCACTGACTGCAAGGGCGGGGATCGCTTTGAGCAGTTGTTAAGACTGGAAAAGCGCTATATAAATACAACACATTTACATTTCATGAAGCTTCATTTGGACATCGCTACTAAGCAGTCATTACTGCTGTGGTTCTGCTCGGCACTCCACAGAAATGACGTGTCAGTCAAAGCATATATGTTCTGCACGTATTCAGGATTTTTGATTGGTTGTGGTTCACCAGCAGAGATATCGACCCGCTGAATATTTCTGAACCTCACTCCACCCCGACAGACTTTCTACAAGCTGTGTGTTCTTCCCTGATTAAAAAGACCATGAGCTCAGGCAAGTGCTCACCAGCAGACCTTCATTATCATGTGTAGTTTGAGTGCCACAGTAAAATGCAGCAGCACAGATGCTCTCTTTATGTCACATTTCTTGCTATATGTTTATATTCATAATTTATTTTCCCAGAGCAAGTGTTGGAGTTTTTGTACACCAACGTATTTATTTCCCATTCCTTTTTTAATTTCCCTACTGTACTGTATGTAGATGTATTTATTATTTTACAAGGGTTAGTGTGTTACACACTGTGAATGTGTTAAACTCCGGTGGATTTGTGTCTATATTAATATTTGCCTATGTTTACTACTACATGTCTAGTTGTTGAATGTATAGAGAGTTAACGTATGTATGTGTACTTGGCCAATAAAACTGATTCTGATTCTGATAAATCTGATTCTGACGAGGACTAACCGTACGTACACACCGCCACCGACTTGAGCTGCAAAAAAGCTCTGGCCGCCCGCCAAAGACGGCTTGTCAAAAAAGTAGGGGAAGATTAGTGACGCTTTGCTGCTTTGACGTGGCGGCGTTTCTGTTCGACCGGGAAGAGGCACGCAGCCACGGCCAATAAACTGGACACTAGAAAACCTTTTAGACACCTCACATAATATTAATGACAGAAGTTGTATTAATTGGTCGCAACGGGGTATGTTAGCAGTTACTCGCTCGTTAGACGCTGGCATGCGATATGGTCGCTCGTTAGCCGGAGCGAGCAGCCGCCGGACTAATCTAGTGACCCGTGCCGGACTTCACTGTGAGCCGACCATTACAGACCATGTGACCGGCAGGTAGCGTTAACTTGTTCCTATGTACAAACAACGTTATATTATAAAGTCGCATTAGCCTCTTAGCAGCTGTATGTCTCCAGCAAACACAGCATGTTTTTGCGCTTTAGAGAGCTGGAAGGCTGACAGGTCATTCATAATCAAAACATTGACAGTGACAGGCACAGTAACATAATCACGGGCGACATTTTGGAGCAATATTTTAGAAACTTTCCAAAATATATTTTTCACATAATTTTGCGCGCCCCCCCCTGCACTAACTCAATGAAGATCTCTGATCTAGTGGGCTCAGAAAAGAAAAAAGGCTTCAGGGGCGGCTGTGGCTCAGTGGTATAGCGGTTGCCTGCCAATTGAAAGTGGTGGTTCGATCCCCGCCTTGCAGTCATTGTCGAAGTGTCCTTGGGCAAGACACTGAACCCCGAGTTGCCCCCGGTGCTGCGCATCGAGTGTGTATGTGTGTGAATTTTATCTGATGCAGGGTTGCCCCTTGTACGGCAGCCCCCGCCACAGTGTATGAATGTTGTGAATTGATGTTCCCGTAGATGGTAAAGCGCTTTGAGCAGTTGTAAGACTGGAAAGCGCTATATAATACAACCACATTTACATTTCATGAAGCTCATTTGGACATCGCTACTAAGCAGTCATTACTGCTGTGGTTCTGCTCGGCACTCCACAGAAATGACGTGTCAGTCAAAGCATATATGTTCTGCACGTATTCAGGATTTTTGATTGGTTGTGGTTCACAGCAGAGATAGACGACCCCTGCTATTTCTGAACCTCACTCCACCCCGACAGACTTTCTACAAGCTGTGTGTTCTCCCTGATAAAAAGACCCGAGCTCAGGCAAGTGCTCACAGCAGACCTTCATATCATTGTAGTTTGAGTGCCACAGTAAAATGAGCAGCACGAGATGCTCTCTTTATGTCACATTCTTGCTATATGTATATACATAATTTATTTTCCAGAGCAAGTGTTGGAGTTTTTGTACACCACGTATTTATTTCCCATTCCTTTTTTAATTTCCCTACTGTACTGTATGTAGATGTATTTATTATACAAGGGTTATGTGTTTACACAATGTAATTGTTAAACCCGGTGGATTTTGTCTATATTAATATTTGCCTGGTTACTACTACTGTCTAGTTTGTTGAATGTATGAGAGTTAACGTTGTATGGGTACTTGGCAATAAAATGATTCTGATTCGGATAAATCTGATTCTGACGAGGACTAACCGTACGTACACACCGCCAACCGACTTGAGCTGCAAAAAATCTGGCCCGCCCGCCAAGACGCTTGTCAAAAGTACGGGGAAGCTTAGTGACGCTTTGGGCTCTGTACGTGGCGGCGTTTTCTGTTCGACCGGAGAGAGCGCACGCAGCCACGGCCAATCACCTGACACTAAACCTTTATACATTACATATCATAAGACAGAAGTTGTATTAATTGGTCGCACGGGGTCTGTAGCAGTTACTCGCGATCGTTAGCCGCTGGCATGCCGCTTGGCTCGCTCGTTAGCCGCTGAGCCATAGCGGCTTGCAGGCAGAGCGAGCAGCCGCCCGGACTAATCTAGTGACCGCTGCCGACTTCCTGTGAGCCGACCATTACGACCATGTTACCGGCAGTAGCGTTAACTGTCCTATGTACAAACAACGTATATTATACACGAAAGGTAACCCAGCAACGGCGATTATGGACTTGTCCATCAGAATTAATGTTTTGGTAGGAACGAAAGATTACATCGTATGTTTCTCCAGGATCAGCCACCGCAGGACGTCTAATTCCGATTGGCATGCTGGCGTTAGCCGCTGCTTGCCGCTGGACCGCGTCATAGCTCCATTACCAATAAAGTTGAAAATTTCAACTTTCTGATTGACGCTCAACACGCTCAAAACGCCCAAAACGCGACGCCACAGATTTGCCGCTCCTTGCAGCTGAGAGAAGCCGGCTTCCATTGAAAATGAATGACTTCCGGTAACTTTAGACGCTCAAGTCGGTGGCGGTGTGAACGTACGGTAAGGTACACAAGCAGCTTTCTTCTTTAACCGGCCCGTTATTCCCGTGTGTCAATATTTTGACGA
>NC_045742.1:23650360-23650874 GCF_008692095.1 Etheostoma spectabile
CATATTTTACGAGATGGGAGTGAGAATGTGTTGATTTTGGAGCGGCACCATGGCTCCATCCGGCGCATAGGCTGCCCCATGACGATTGTGATTGCTTTAAAGAAACGCCAATAAACCGTGTGTGGGCTAGCCACAATAATAATTAAACACACTCCGTAATAAAAAACACCACTTTCAACTGCACAAGTCCTTATCAATCCCACATTCAATCTCCTAACTGGACAAAGCTGTGGAGATATGAGGGTGTTCCCCCTCTTTGACATGTCAGGTGGGTGTCATTGCTTCTTCTCGCCCCAGCCTGTCACATTGGGGGCAAACTATTAGCAGCCATGAAAGATTAACACAATTATTCTTAATCAGCATTGAACAGACTTCTAACATCCTGATCCGAGTCGAACACAGCCAGCCGGCTAATATGCTAAGTAGCTGATAACCAGCTATCTGGCAAACTCCCTATTTCCCACAGGCGAGATGATGAGCTAATGCAGAGTTTTCTCTGTCACGAGTTTAGACA
>NC_045742.1:23650884-23681374 GCF_008692095.1 Etheostoma spectabile
AAGAAAAAAAAGAAAGATGGATGCAAAGCACTCTGGCTTCATATCAGCTGGAAAACTCCTCCAGCTTAGCGCACATAGAGAGTAAACTCGACAGAGGCAACAAAGATGTTCCTCCACTGCTGAGGCTTCTCAGTAAATCCTCCTTTTTTCCTTGTCTGAAAGTGCATTATGGGTCAGTGTACAAAGCTTTTGCATGTAAGGTAATCCTGTCAAAATGTCTCTGCTGGTGCTGACTTCCTAGTGGAAGCCTGACAACACAGGGAAAAAGAAGGCTGTAATATATTCCCCATAGCGAGTTAAGGCTCATTCAGAATGAAATGATCCACTCTGAATGTCCATGATACTGATGGCTGCTGAAGTAGAAATAGCATAATCTCATAACTCCTGCGGCTTCAGCTTGAACATGGACCTTCAACTCCTGACACGACCCTTGCCATAACCATTAGTCATTGCACTTGGTGGTGTCAGGATGTTTTTCCTAAATTGCTACATTTGAATGGGATTTGTACAGTAAATTGAACTGATCATGAAGTTGTACCGTCCACTGAAAGCCATGTATCTGTTGTATGTACTGCGTGTGTCTGTACATTACAGTATTTCTAAACATTAAATTGTGCAGGCTGTGAACACAAACTTCCACCCTGAAACAATGAAGACTAAATTAAAACTTTACTAAAGAAAATTAGATCCTTTTGAGTTTTTCATATAATCACGTAACTCATACACAGGATGATTAAAGGTTCCATGACATTGTGTTCTTTGGATGCTTTTATGTAGAGCTTAGTGGTCCCCTAATACTGTATCTGAAGTCTCTTTTATTTAGACCTTAGTGTTCCAAATACTGTATCTGAGTCTCTTTATGTAGACCTTAGTGGTCCCCTGTACTGTATCTGAAGTTTCTTTTAATAGACCTTAGTGGTCCTACTGTATCTGAAGTCTTTTTTATTAGACCTTAGTGTTCCCCTCTACTGTATCTGAAGTCTCTTTATGTAGACCTTAGTGGTCCCCTAATACTATCTGAAGTCTCTTTTATTTAGACCTTAGTGGTCCCTACTGTACTGAAGTCTCTTTTTATTAGACTTAGTGGTCCCCTAATACTGTATCTGTAGTCTCTTTTCTACAGACCTTAGTGGTCTCCTATACTGTATCTGACGTTCTTTATATAGACCTTAGTGGTCCCCTAATACTGTATCTGTAGTCTCTTTTCATAGACTTAGTGGTCCCCTAATCGTATCTGAAGTTTTTTTATAAACTCTAGTGGTCCCTAATACTGTATCTGGTAGTCTCTTTTTCTATAGACCTTAGTGGTCCCCTAATACGTATCTGAAGTTTTTAAAAGTCCTTAGTGGTTGCCTAATACTGTATCTGAAGTCTCTTTATTAAACCTTAGTGATCCCCTAAATAGGGTATGAAGTATCTTTATATAGACCTAGTGGTCCCTAATCCTGTATCTGAAGTGTCATTTATATACCCTTATGGTCCCTACTGCATGTGAAGTCTCTTTATATAGAACCTTAGTGGTCCCCTAATAATGTATCTGAAGTCTCTTTTATGTAGACTTAGTGGTCCCCACAATACTGTATCTGAAGTGTCTTTATAAGACCTTAGTGGTCCCCTAATACTGTATCTGAAGTCTCTTTCCCAAAATTCAGCGTTGGTGCCCAATTACAGCCAATTTAGCCAGTCCCACAATCAGCTTTTCTGTAGTATGTGCCATTTCTCAGTCTGTAGCTTTTCTAGGAGGAGAGGAGGGGGGGCAAGGTGGAGGCTGGGGGTGTGGCCTTGACCATTTGCCACTTTGCTTATTTGAAAGCCATGATGTCTCTCTCTCATGGGTGGGCCAAATTCTCTGGGCAGGCAAAGCAGAGGAAGGGGAGGTATCCTTGCCCCTTATGACCTCATAAGGATTAGCAAATTGGATTAGTAGAAAAAGAAACATTGTCACAAAACAGGGCAGGTTTTTGGCTTATGAGAACTTTTTTTGGGACATTTTAGATATGCACGTTTTTTACAGGACAGAAACAAATTTAGTCACTGTAAAAAAAATTGGGTTCCAGAAAGCTTTAGGTTATGATTATTATCAACATTATTTATTCCGTGGATTATTTTTTCAATCAATCCACATTTTGTTTTGTTCGAATGTCCCTCCAAAACCCAGAACTATTTAATTTACAAAGACACAAAACAGAGAAGAACAGCAGGTCTTCACCTTTAGGAAACTTAAACCTGTGACTGGTTGGCTTTTTTATTCAATTACTTTCCAAAGTACTAAACATTTCAATTGTTCACAATGTGTTGCAGTAGAAGGATGCAAAACATGATTTTGCTGTAACAGAGTAAAGCAAAAAACGTCAACATGTTTAGCACGAAATTGAGTGCCAAAGGCCACGATAAGCAGTACAAGCTTCTTGGCAAGTGTTTTTCTCCATGTTGCCTTTAGCACGGAACATACCCCAACCAAAATACTAACACAGCCCATCAACATCCTAACAGTCCATGGATTAGAGTCAAGCCCTGCTACTGGGAATTCTTTCTTATTTTATTATTGTAGACCTCATCATCTCATTGCACAGGAAGCTAGCTGGCAGAAGGAGTGGGAGATAAAAGAGAAGACGAGAAAAAGACAGAGGCAGAGAGACTTTGAACTGATGAGCGCACTAAAAGACACAGACACAGACAGTTTACTAGCCAGACAGAGCCACAAGAGGCAGATTCTGCTGTCTGATTGTAGCTTGTGAATAGTCACATGGGAGAATGGGAAAGGGAAGCATAGAGGGAAAAGTGAGGAGGAGTGGTGGGATAAAACACAAAAGTGTAGAGGCAAAAAAGGAGAAGTCCAGACAGGAGGAGAGAAGAAAGAGAAGAGGATTGCCTGATAGATGGTGATGAAATGAGGCAGAGAGGAAGAGACGGGTGTAATTATACAGATAAATACATGGGGCCTCTCTGTCTGAGGCAGAACTTCCCCACCGTTTACAGCACAGGCTGCTGTGTGTGTGTGTGTGTGTGTGTGTGTGTTTCTGCTGAAAACACCCCAATGACTGCGGCTGTATAAGAACGCTGTGGACCGCGTAGAAAGGAGTGGTTGGGTGGGTCATAAAGACAGCGCTTTCAAGCCCGGGAAGCGAAAGGGAAAACAAAAGACTTTCACCCAGAAAATGCATGTTCCTCAAGAGTTTTTTAATCCAAACCACGATCTTTTCCCTAAACTTAACTAGTCATTTTGGTGCCTGAACTCAACTGTCGTTGCAGCATGATGCTCACCTTTTGTTGCCTAAACTTCACTGTGATGTCCGCCCAATCAGCCGGCAGCTCATGTAAATGTGCTGTATTTTATACAGCGCCGCATCCGATGCGGACAGCCACTGTCCAAACGTCCGTATTTACACTTCATCACCGAGTGTTAGATAAGACACATACATCACAACTGCACTAAGTGCAACTCGCACAATAGGTTTACTTACATCTTTACTAATAATATTTAAGTAGTCGTACATTTTCATTCCTAACTTGTGTATATTTTGAATATTTGTTCTTGTATTCTATCCTATTTATTATTTAAAGAATATTGTATCCTATTTTTTCATGTCTATATATACACTACCGGTCAAAAGTATGGGGCCACTTACAAATTTCCATTCCACTCGATGTTAGACAGAACACCAGCTGATCTGAGTGGGGGGCTGATCTTTAATGCAATATCTACATTGCCCATTATCAGCAACCATTCATCCAATGTTCCAAGGGCCCATTCTGTTCACTAATCTGAGATCATTTAAAAAAAACTAACTGAGAAAACATTGGAGAACCCTTTTGCAATTATGTAAGCACATAATGTAATATGAAAACTGCTGCGCTGCAACTGATCTCAATGCAGTGTACAATGCAGTGCAATGGAAATTTCGAAGTGACCCCAAACTTTTGACCGGTAGTGTATATATTTATTTGTATATTGCATATCTATCTATCTATCTATCTATCTATCTATCTATCTATCTATCTATCTATCTATCTATCTATCTGTCGACAGGAATGACAGGACTATAAAACTGTGTATTGAGTATTCAATAACTCATCTAAATTTCCTAGATTTTAGACATCTCTAAGGGGAAGGATGTCCAGCTCCACACCAAAGTATATAGGAAAGAAAGCAGATAGTTTTCATCCCAGCTGGCTTAAAAAGAAAAAAGAGACGCCTGAAAGACAGAGTCTCCAAACACAACTATGCCATCAGAAAAGCAAAGTTGAATTATCCGATGGCCAAGCACTTTTTCAAAGTACATAATATCGACCCAGATCCTTATGGTTGAAGGCCTTGGATCCATACATAAGAACATTATTCAGGGTGGTGATCGGTTAAAATTATTATTGCAGAGAGAAACCTTTTACATGTTCAATATGCAGGCCACTATTTATCCAGGACGCAACAAAGAGATTGATTACAGTCCGTTTTGTTGTTGTCCTCACTCATACTGTATTCTCCTAGGTTTTTTTTGTGGGGAAAATATCCTGTAAATGAGTAAATGCACATTTAATCAAACTTAGTTTCTCTTTGTTCTTTTATTTTCTTTTTCTGCTTTGCACACCAATCAACCACTGCACAGCAACCGTGTGGGTGTGTGTATTTTAATTTTTTTTTTACTTTGCATTTGTCACCTTTGAGGTCCCTGGCTGTGTGCTCAGGTGTTTTCAATTACCAGTTGTTTGCGTTCACGATGTGTACTAAAAGAGGAAACTGTGTCTTGAGGGCTACACGTTGAAGAAGGCTTCTTTGTGAAGATACACGGGGTTGCTGCTCAGTTCCACTTTTAATGTAAGATTTCGGTATAAAATAGCCATCTAAATAAAGGCTTTTTATAATAACTTTCAGAAAATATTCAGATGTAACCCATCATGTAATCATGAACATTTTCATGGGGAACATTTTTTACCAGTAACTGTTACATTTACCTTTATTTTGAAAGTTAATGTACCGTTACATGTAACTAGTGACTACCCAACACTGGACACTACAGTATCTTTAACAAGATTGCCCACCTTGTGCACTGTTGCTTGGCAATGAGGAAAGACAGCAGAAGAGAGATGGGACTCAAAGAAATGATTTAGGTGATGGAAGATGGAAAGGTTAAAGTACACATTACGTATAAGGTGAAGATGAGTGCAGTTGTCGCTTTTCAAAGAATCCTTCCAGGAAACTAGAGAGAAAAGAACTTGAGAAGCTCACGTAAAGGGCAGACAGACACTCATCATCGACGTACTGTAAAATGGAAATCAATAGGTGCAGGCAACCTCCTATAGATCAGTCTTCTAATAAAAATGCAAGAATCAAAGGTCTAGGGTTCTTTATATAGTGAACTAATTTTCAGCAAACACAAAATAAAGAGGGATGTGTGTCATGGCCTGCCGATACACTCTGGCCTGGATCTAGGCATAGGCATTCTAGGCCTGTGCCTATAGGGCCCATATACCACTAAATACAGAGATAGTTGTGTGGAACTGATAGGCGTAATTAGCTTTGTAGCAACTCATTTGGAAATGGCATGAATGTTATTGTAACGGATGTTTATTAATAGGGGTGATCCGAGTATCCGGCTGAAACAAGTATCCGGTACGGATAAAGCACTTTTGCCGAGTACAAGTATTATCCGAGTAATATGAGTCAATATCCGTGCTCGGATTGAATACAACTCCTCAACTGGCCGCGCAGCGTTCTGTGATAATCACATTTTTTTTTACTGTCAGCTGCCCCCTGCCCCCCGCCCCCTCTTTCTCTGTGTCTCTCTCTTACTCACTCACACACACACACACACACACACACACACACACACACACACACACACACACACACATATACCGGGTGTGGAAATAAAAAAAAAAAGAACCAAAAAAAAAAATCACACTGATCATAAAAAAATAAAAAGTTAAAAAGAAAGTTATATTGAGTATGAAAACTCTTGTTCATTACATTTTACTTCATAATTGCAACCGCATGTGTTGTATTCATTGTTGCAAAACGTTCTGTATATAGTTTGTTTGTTACCATGACAACACCATTGATCTGAAGCTTGATGCTGTCATGTAAATAGATTTCAAATCAGCAATAAATATAACAATTTCTGATCAACTCATATCAATTGCATGCTTAAATAACGTACCGGTTAAAGCCCCGCCCATTTCAAGAGAACCCGACCCACTTCCTGGTTAAATATGACCACTTCCGGTTTAGGCCCCGCCCAGTCCGAGTACGGATTCGGATACAGATAATTCATGTGGTAAACAGATACAGATACAGATACAGATAATGCTGTACTCGCTTATCCCTATTTATTAATATCAAAAAGTTACATTAAGTTAAGTTAGTAGGAGTTCTAAGTAATGACAACAACCCTGTTGGCGCGTCATCATGATACAAGCCTTCCGTGACCGCACATATTACGCATATTATGACATTGTTTTAATAAACAGTCCAGTAAAGTAAAAAAACGTTCTCTCCAATAGCAGGAACATGTGTTTCCAGTTCTGTATGTTAGCTAGTTACACAACCACTTTTCTGGGAATGCTTTCGGGTGCAGCAAAGCGAAAAATCAAAAAGAATAGAATGCACTACAAAGAGGGGCTTTACACAAGTTTCTCTCAGGCCATCAAATAAGCCTTAAATTAGATGCATTAAAATACCAAAAAATAAATAATTTAGCTTAATGATAACCATGTGGCAGTTAAAGCAATCTTGTTTTTCATCAAATAACAAAGTATCCATTTGGAGGGGCTCTGGCTCTGAATACACTATCCATATTTTTACATGAGAATTAAAGAAATTAGTTCCGTTTCATCTGCTGATTTGTGACAGCAGGAGCTCAGCGGTGTTCTTTTTCCTCTTGGTTAACATATTTGTGTAGGAAAGTTGGCCACAAACAGAGAACAGGCAGCCTTATACAGATTATGCTAATGGTGGAGTCTCACCAACGCACACCTGCTCATGAACAGGTGGCATTCATCAGGCTGAAACGAACTGCGGAATCCAACTCCAACACTCGGAACAAAAACAGGACAGGTTATAGAATATGAAATGTTCATGTAAGAGGCCAAATGTATTTGTCAGTGTGTCCGACAGCTGAGAGCATCTACTTCTAATGATATGGCGGATATTACGTTACTTCATGGAGCATGGCACTTGGTCTTCACAAGTCCACTCCGTTCAGAGGAACCAGACCCGGGTCAGAGTCAGATGCAAGGGAAAAAGACTTAATCACTGGCAAAAAACAAAGGCTAAAGTGCACCAGCCTGAGTGTAGTTTGTAGGGGACCACAGATCTGAAACAAGCTTGATGAAAACTTAAAATTGTCGCATTCTGATTCCATCTTCAAGAAAAGTCTGAAGGAAAAATTGCTTACAACATAAGTTTGTTAAATATTCTTCAAGTGTTATAATTGTACCGCAATCATCTGTATTTCGTGGTATTTGTCTGTGATGAGTCTATTGTGACTGGATTTGTTTTTTGCCTTTTCTTTTTCAATTTCTCACACTTAAAGGTCCCATGCCATGATGCTCTTTGGATGATTTTATATAGACCTTAGTTGTCCCCTAATACTGTATCTGAAGTCTCTTTCATACAGCCCTTAGGGGTCCCCTAATACTGTATCTAAAGTCTCTTTATATAAACCTTAGTGGTCCCATAATACTGTATCTTAAGTTTCTTTTATATAGACCTTAGTGGTCCCCTAATACTGTATCTGAAGTCTTTTTTACATAGCCCTTAGGGGTCCCCTAGTACTGTATCTGAAGTCTTTTTTACAAGCCCTTGGTCCCCTATACTGTCTGAAGCTCTTTAATATAGACCTTAGTGGTCCCCATACAGTTCTTTTATATGACCTTAGTGGTCCCCTAATCCTGCATCCAAAGTCTCTTATATGACCAGTGGTCCCATAATACTGTATCTGAAGTCTTTTTTATATGACCTTAGTGGTCCCCTATACTGTATCTGAAGTCTCTTTATATAGACCTTAGTGGTCCCCTAGTACTGTATCCAAATCGCTTTTATATAGACCTTAGGGTCCCCTAATACTGTATCCAAAGTCTCTTATATAGACCTTAGTGGTCCCCTAATACTGTATCTGAAGTCTCTTTTATATACCTTAGTGGCCCCTAATACGGATCTGAAGTCTCTTTTCCCAAAATCGCCTTGTTGCAGAATTACAGCCACTAGAGCCAGTCCCACAATGAGCTTTCCTTAGGACGTGCCCTTTGAGAGTCTGTAGCTTTTTAGGAGGAGAGGGGTGGGGGTGGGGGGCCTTTTGCTCGTTTGAAAGCCATGATGTCTCTTGGGCAAAGCAGAGAAAGGGGAGGTAACTTTTCCCCTTATGACCTCATAAGGGGCAACCATTCCATCAATCACTCACTCACTATTCCCTCTATAATGTTTATTAAATAGTCAACTATAAAGGGAACGACCAAACGAGTTTTCAGTTATTTGCACGACGGAGGCGGGTGCGCCCAGCATCATGTTAACAAACCGCAACAAAAACACGTCCCTGAAACAAAGCGACGATAGTGAAAGGTTGTATATACACTCACCGGCCACTTTATTATACCTGTCACACTGTGTCGTAAACAACTTAATTTCTAAGCAGCCAATCACATGGCGGCAACTCAGTGCATTTAGGCATTTAGACATGGTCAAGAGAATCTCCTGCAGTTCAAACCGAGCATCGTATGGGGAAAAGGTGATTTTGAGTGACTGAACGTGGCATGATTGTGGTGCCAGAAGGCTGGTCTGATTATTTCAGAAACTGCTAATCTACTGATTTCACGCACAACCATCTCTAGGGTTTACAGAGAATGGTCCGAAAAAGAAAAACATCCAGTGACGGCAGTTCTGTGGGCGGAAATGCCTTGTTGTCCAGAGGTCAGAGGAGAATGGCCAACTGGTTCGAGCTGATAGAAGGGCAACAGTGACTCAAATAACCACCGTATACACCAGGTGGGCAGAAGAGCATCTCGTACGCACAGTACGTCCAACTTTGAGGCAGATGGGCTACAGCAGCAGAACCACTCGGGTGCCACTCCTTTCAGCTAAGAACAGGAACTGAGACTACAATTTGCACAAGCTCATCGATTGGACAATAGAAGATTGGAAAAACGTTGCCTGTTCTGATGAGTCTCGATTTCTGCTGCGACAGTCATGGTAGGGTCAGAATTTGGCGTCTACAACATGAAAGCATGGTCCATCCTGCCTTGTATCAACGGTTCAGGCTGGTGTGGTGGTGTCATGGTGTGGGGAATATTTCTTGGCACTCTTTGGCCCCTGGTACCAATTGAGCATCGTTGCAACGCCACAGGCCTACCTAGTATTGTTGCTGACCTGTCCATCCCTTTTGACCATATGTACCCCAACTTCTGATGGCTACTTTCAGCAGGATTGCGCCATGTCATAAAGCTGGAATCATCACAGACTGTTTTCTTGAACATGACAATGAGTTTGCTGTACTCAAATGGCCTCCACAGTCACCAGATCTCAATCCAATAGAGATCTTTGGGATGTGGTGGACGGGAGATTCACATCATGGATGTGCAGCCGACAAACTGCGGCAACTGTGTGATGCCATCATGTCAATATGGACCAAACTCCCTGAGGAATGCTTCCAGCCCTTGTTGAATCTATGCCACGAAGAATTGAGGCAGTTCTGAAGGCAAAGGGGGTCCAACTCCTTCCTCGCATGGTGGTCCTCATAAGAGTGGCCGGTGAGTGTATGTTGCATGTCCCATTTCCAATGTTTAAAAAAAAAAAACTGGTAAATTTTTGCTTCCACTTCTCGGCCAGGAAAACACAACCCGTGTTGCATTGTGGTAAATGGGAGTAAAATGTAGGGTACATCTTATGTACACTCAAATTAGCAGTGCATTGTGGGCATTTTATAGTGGACTACATAGTGATTCAAAATAATGGCAAACACACTATATAGCGCACTATTTCCATGATATACGGCTGATGAAGGCCTAGTATGTGGACTACCCCATGATATTATTACCCCATGATGTTATTGATAATTAAAGCCCTACACAGGCTTAAAATCTAGGCCCAATCAGCTTTTCATAAATCTTAGCCTGAGCCCAACTGGTCTTTTTTCTTCTTCATCTTCCTCCCCATAACACAGCCTATAGGCTCCAATTGCAGCCAATACAACAGTTCAGTTTTGTCTTTATGGAAAAGTGGTTATTGTTTCTTCATTAAGGTAAAAACGTTTGGAGCATTTCGCGACGGCGAAACGATCCAAACCAATCCACGCTACAGCTAGAAGCCCAGTCTGTTACAGAGCATTGTGGAGAAAAACACAGAAGTCACAGTGGAGGGGTTTTAATAATCCAGTCCTCCTTTCTGCTAGAACTCTTCCAGCTGCTTTGAAAACATAATCTCAGCCCCTAAGCACAGTCGCGGCAGCGTGGTCTCATGTTGTTTCCACCGGCACAGCACATCTCACAGTTTCTTTTAATTAAATGCACTCCATCTATCCATCCATCCATCCATCTTCATCCGATTCTCCGGTATCGGGTCGCGGGGGCAGCAGCTCCAGTAGGGGACCCCAAACTTCCCTTTCCCTTTTTTGATACCCGGCCTGTGTGAAAATTGCCTCCAAAGTGAAGAACCTGTCGGGTTTGGGGTGAAATGCAGGGCCCTATTCATGATATTAGGCCTGTTCGAGATGAGCCCGGCGATCGCGGCCCAATGCATGCTGGTTAGATTTGTGTCCGACTTGATCTGACGTCATGCACACGCGGGCAACGAAAGCATCACAAGAAAGGCGGCTGCTGTTTTGAGAGGCAGGCAGTGCAAGGCAAGGCAAGGCAAGGCAAGGCAGCTTTATTTGTATAGCACATTTCAGCAACAGGGCAATTCAAAGTGCTTTACATAAAATCAGACAAACAGTTTAAAATCATAAGCATTAAAAACCAATAAAACACATGAATAGACAGTTTAAAACAACCGCTTTTCACCAACTGCAAGACCCAGGGCATGACGGGAAACGCCTGGCTCTCAGCTGATCTGACAGCTGATTGGTTCAGAATCGACTCAACATGATGACGTTTTACGCAAACTTTTTTATTATTTTTGAATTGGAGGGATTTGAATTGCTGTTTGTCTGATTTAAAGGCTTATTCTGTACAGAACACATGTTGTGTGGCTTACAGTCAGAAGTCAGAGAGACTAAATCCAGATTATGGATCATCTACAATCTGTTATTTATTAACTTCATCAACAGATTGCATGTAGAGCATTTTTCATCTACTAATGAAAACAAATGTGTACAAGCTGATATATGGGTCTGATGACATTTTATGAAATCAGAATCGGACCCAACAGGATGTGAGTTTCTGTGACTTCCTGTTCACCCTGGAAACGGCTGGAAAATGTCCGACTTCACCGCAGCTTCTTGTCCCCCGCCCCCGGCTGCTCTCGTGCTCTTTACAGACGAGGCGCAGCTCATCTTAAACGAGCCTATTCTCTTCTCTGCTCTCTCCTCCTAGGTTCCTCTCTCCATTCTCTCTCTCTCTCTCTCTCTGTTGTCCTTTGATTTCAATCCATTTCCATTCTGAACTTTCCCTGTGTGACTGCTCCTCTTTATTCTGTCACTGCTCTCTCTTTTGTCCCGTCCTTTCTGCCTTCCTCTCTGCGATTGCTATTTCCATCCCTCATTCTCCCTTCCTCTCATTCTTTCCCTTTCCCTCTCTCTATATCTTGTCCTTCACTTCCCCTTCTACCTCCTTTCTTTACTCTTTCACGTCTCCTTTTCACATCTTTCGACCACTATCTTGACTTAATTAAAAGACTCCTCTCTCTCTGTCGCTCCATTTTTTCATCCACCTCTCCTTACCTCTAATTTCCCTTCTTCTTTCCTCTAAATCTTGTTCTCTGTGTCTCTTGGTCTCCACCCTCTCTCCCCATCCCCTCTTGCTTTCTCCCTTCCTCTATCTTACTGCACTTTTTTAAAGAAAAAAGGGGATTTTTATGATCATGCTGAGAGACCCCTGAAAATGATTTCCCACATTGGCCCTCTCCCCTTCCTCATCCCCCTTTCCTCCCTCTTAGAGGCGTCTGATCAAACACTGCCAGTCCAATTCAATAAGATAGCATCCTGAGCCAACTGTGCGCGCGTGTGTGTGTGTGTTTGCGTGTGTGTCTGAAGCCAGCATTCTGCAGAGCAGCAGTGGCATCCACTTGTGCAGCCGCACTTTTTAAGAATGAGAAAATGGGGGAAGACGCGATATCCACACAGAGCTTCATAGTTGTAATTGTTGACCCAGCTAGATGACACTCTTGGTTTATAGAAAAAAAAAGCTCAATAAATGGCATTTCTGTGTGCTTTTGTTGGAAAATGATACAAGACAGTGCACCAAATAGAGAGAGGAACTGACAAATCTTCTATTTCGAATTACCAGAGAAAGCTGAGTGTGACTGGCTGTGATTGGTCGCCTCGCTGCTGAGCCCAGTGGAATGCGGATGATCCATAGACTTTGTTCTGTGCAGCTGTATACAAGCTCACAGGAATGCAAGCCACTCCATCTCGGTTCAAATACCTGTCGCCCAACCAGCCGCAGTTGCGCACAGCAACCACAGGAGAGCAATAGCGTCAAACCCACGAGCGTCAGAAGCCATCAGAGCTGCAGAGCCTACAGTGTGCCACTGCAAGTTAAAAAAGAGTAAATCGGAGACAAAGTGAAATCTAAATATAGAGCATGTACACTCATTCAGTGCATGGCTCCTAATTAGTTTTTTTTTTTAAGTAATTAGACTCAAATGCCAGACAAGAAAGTCAGCTCATGCACCCTGATCCTTGAAATACTGCCCATGTGCCCTCAGGCAAAGCACAGTACACGCTTGCTATGTTGTGAATTTGAACGGAAATCATATGGTCACTCTTGTAAAAGCACATTTTCACTCCAAAAGCAGCTTTATCTTTCAAAGACAGCGTTTTTTTCTCAGCTGCCTAAAAACCCCTCGCTTACATGACTTTTTTTAAAAAAATTCCTCAACAAGTGATGTCACAAATTGAGAACGCCAGCCCAGTTTTTCATACGTGCGGCTCATAGGTGCTGCCTAGGCAAGCACAACCAACCCAGTGGCGTGCTTCAATTTGGTTGACCAATCAGAACAGATTGGGCTTTTCCAGAAGGCGGGCCAAGAGTGTTCAAAACCGTTTCCTATCACAGAAATAGCGCACTAGTGTGTTTGCCATTTTGTTTCAGTGAACTTCATTCACCATATGGGCCACTATATAATACCCACAATGCACAGCCAATTTGAGAGTGCATACATTTAACTCCCGTATACCACAAAGCAGTGCAGTAGTGTAGAGAAGAACAAAACTGAAAAAGAAAAATGGACCAGGCTTTCTTTTCTAAACAGTGGAAACGGAAAATTGAAAATTAGGAATTATTTAGGCTAAAATTAAAGGAATGTATGTTGATGGATAACCCAGACTGGAATATGTCAACTTTTTCAATACTATTCAATACTTTTTCAACTTCAAAACCGTTACATTTTTTTTTTCAAATGCTATAAAATTGAATAAGACGCCCCAAAATTAATGAAATTAGACATTTGTACTTGTACTTTTGTTTTTCTGAGTCAAAATTTAAAATGAAAACCCTTTTATCAAGGTTATGGTTGT
Organism: Etheostoma spectabile; assembly: GCF_008692095.1. Lineage (NCBI taxonomy): Eukaryota > Metazoa > Chordata > Actinopteri > Perciformes > Percidae > Etheostoma > Etheostoma spectabile. Next base: position 23,664,549 of record NC_045742.1, read on the forward strand.
CTTTTTCGACCCTTTAGTGGCCCTTTTTCTGAGACTTTTGAAATTTCCGTGGGTATTTCCCTAAATGTTCAAAGATTTCTTTTTACATTTGTCCCTTTTTTGACATTTTTGTTACTTTTTTAGACATCCTTTCACATTTATTTTCACTTTATTTGACATTTGTTCTCATTTTAGTCACGTTTGACATTTTTCTCATTTTTTTTGACACTGTTTTTAAAGTTTTTTTACCAATTGTTTTTTTCTCCAAATGCTATAAAATTGACAAAACACACAAATTCAATAAAAAAACTGAACTGATTATTTATTGAACTTGTGAGGAGCGTTGTTGGGAACCATCCACGTTACTTTTTGGGATTTATTCTTAAAAGAAACCCAAATGTCTGATCAAATGAAATTCAAATTTGACCCGAAGACAACAGGAGGGTCAAAAAGAACATTGATATAGGAAAACGGGGACAACATGAGGGTTAAGCATTTTTATTTTGGTTTTGATTACATAATGCCCTCCTCCATCACACACATAACCTGCGCATCTACTGATGCAATTCACGCAATGACGTGTTTTCAGCGTAGTGTCCAAAATCTTGTTTGGTCATTCCCTATATAGTTCACTATTTAATACTATTTCATAATTTAAAACACTATATAAGGAATAGTTTCTAACACAGCATTGAGTGTTTCAGGTAGAGGAACTGCAGCAATGGGAAGTATGAGAAACATATTGTGTTTTTTTTTAACATCAAATCACGTAAACCTATTCTAGTGGACCCCAAGATAGACAAATATGTTGCTGAAAAGGAGTATAATAGGGGCTTTTTAAAACATGTGAGTGAGACAGAGCATTTCCACTGCTGGCATTTTGACTTGGCGCAGCAGGAAAAGCACAGATGTAAGTAACAGCATTAATTAGGTCCCCATGCTATTTCAGTGTCCATTACGCCATGCCTGTGATCCTGGAGGCAGCGCGCCTGAATGTAACGAAGCCACAATTAAAGGTGTTGATTACACCTGTGTGCTTTTTCTGCCTTCACATGTCAAAGATGTTTTGCAGTAGAAAAACTATTCCTTTCTTCTTCCTATTCTTTTTTCAGAACAGTACTGTAACGTCCATGTCATGAACATTACCTACAGGACAAGTTCACTTGATGAGGTCTCATTACAGAATAATTAAAACCAACTGTGTGGGTTTGCAATGGGTGCACAGGGTCTTGAAGTACAGTGCTGAAGTTATGATGTGTTTAGCCTAGCTTAGCATAAAGACTGGAAATGGGGAAAAAATACCTAAATTGTAGCCGTATATATAGCTCACTAGTGAACACAAACAGAAAATGTAAAAAAACAACTATTTTCATTTGAATGAAAAATGCTCAACACTATGTCCATTTAGTAGCTGCTCTGAATCTTTCAGTCCTATTTGTTGAAATTTTTTTACAGATGCTTTTACAGAGACCTCTACTGAACTGTACTGTACTACTCAGGATGTTCTCATGAACCATTAGTACACATAGCTGTGAAAAGTAAAGCACTGTAATTTGTGTGTGTTCCACAAATCTTTTGCTACATGCTCCACATTAGACTATTTCCATGATGTTCCACTTCCGGGATTGCTCCGGAAATTCCACTGAATGTCCCTCTTTTCGGCCCAACGCCCATTAGCTTTCATTTTCTTTGTTTTCGCATTTCAAACTCCGGTGGATTTCTGAGTCCCTCAGCTCTCTGCAGGGTAAATCCAGACAGCTAGCTAGAATATCTGTCCAATCGGAGTGTTCTATTGATGATTAAAACAACTTTTGAATGTACACGTTCCACCAAAACAAGTTCTCTCCCGAGGCTATTTTGCAGAGGCACCATGGCTCTGTCTGGCGATTAGCGCAGCCCAAGACCATTGTGATTGGTTTAACCCTTCTGTTGTCCTCGGGTCAAATTTGACCCCTTTTAATAATGTCTATATCAGAAATATGGGTTTCTTTTAAACCCATTTCCCACAAAGAAGAATGGATTCCATACTATTTACAAATACAATGAATCACTTTCATTGAATTTCAGGTGTAAATTGAAATGGTTTCAAATCACTATCCTGACAAAACTCATCCACTCAACATACTTCCCTCTGATCTTAACTATCAGTCAAAATAATTCAGTACGACTATATTAATTATGGTAATATTATTGATAATGTATTTCTATTTTTTTGTTTCTGTTATTATTAAATATGTTCATAATATGTTATATATATATATCTTTAACTTTACAGTTACTGGCTGACAAAGACAACAGACATGAACAAGTGTGCTGATTTCAGCATATCTTCAATTCAAACGGCCATGTGGTTTTCCAGAAATTATATTTGCGTTATTGCGAAATCACAGTGAATCGGTGTATTTAACAAACAAACAACATAAAACAAGTTTATTAGCAAGTTGTTGAGGTGTTTTGCTCTTGTCTTTATGCTAAGCTAGGCTAACCACTTCGTAAGTCCAGCTCCATGGTTGGTGCACAGACAGCTTAAAGGTGTAGTAAGCAATGTTAATCCAACACACTTCTTGTTAAATTCAGTGACCTAGCTCTTCAGTTTCTGTGTGCGCTGAGCAACAGTTGATGGTGTGGGGGGGCCCATACCATAACAGTAAGATGATCTTTGCTGTCAAAACATATTGATTTCAAAACTACACACAAACAGCTAGGCTTTTCCCATAAATACCCTTCTAGACACTAGATCACTAACACACGATGAAATCCCTCATGTGGAATTCTTCGTGCAAACCAACGTCCCGTCAAAACACCACGGGAGGGGTGTTACCTGTCTGTGAATCTGGAGGGGGGGGGCGGAGCTTATGAGGAGGGGGTTGTATTTGTCTGGCCGTTAAGTTCAAATAACAATCTTTGCTTACTGCACCTTTAAAGGTTGATCACCTCCAAAGGAAGTGTACTTTATTTTCCTAAAATGTTGAATTATTTCTTGAAATCCCAAAAAACCCAGCAGACTGCTAATGCACCTCTTGTAAAACACATCATCTCAGACATGTGTTTATGAAAACATATATTTGTGACATTGAGAAAATCTCTTTCCCCAAATCAAACGGTATTCAAGGTAAATATCAACAAATAATTAAACCGATAATATAGACAAAACCAAAAAAACCTTCATGATGCTGCCTGTTTGTTTTGGTTTTATTGTACAAAAGAGGTGAATGCATAGCGACAACACCATAATGTGGTTGTAGAAAAGTGGACAGTTTAATTAGCCGTTAAATCTGTTGTCTTCTTGTCCTTCTGTATCTACTATATAGTAATTATCTTAAATGATCTCAAGTGTTTTTTGCTCTCTAACAGTGTGCATGTTGTGCCAACGCAGGGTAATGGCTTTTTTTCTCAATTTTTTTTTTTCTCCTGGCAGGGAAATTGCTGACGAGTGTATTTTTTATTCTTTGCCTGCCCTACAGTCTCTATCTTTGGCACTTTGTCCAAATAGTAAATCAATGGGGAAACCCAGGCAGGCAGGTTCCATTTCCACTGCTGTTGGAGGTGATGGAGGTGAGGGAATACTGTCTGTGACGTGAACATGGAGAAGTGATGGTAATGAAAACACACACACAGAAATCTACCTTCTCTGTCTGAGAATTTAAGTCGACAAATAAGGGGTTCAGACAACTGGATGCATTTATAGGGTGTGATTTTTCACAGTGAACGCCAGCTTCGCGTGATCTTAATGCCCTATTCAAATCACACAGCCTCTCTATAAGTCCATGTGTGAAAACAGGGATTTATGAGCATCTCCACTGGGAGTAATGATAATAATAATGGTCACCACCCCAGCAGGGGATTGTGGAATTAGCTGGGACTTTTGCCCACTAAGCCAATGATTTTCTTGAAGGAGCTGAAGGAAATTTTCCAGATGACGGATGAGGTTATTTGGTGGGGTATTTTCAATAGCGGGGCGTTGTTTTCTTTCAAATCTATTTGGTCTTTTTTTCCCCCGGAGTTTGGCATTTAACTGATGTTCACATCCACACTCTTTCAAAGAAGGAAGCACGGTCAGTGACTTGCTTAAGGACACTATGGCAAACTGTTGAAATTCACATTAAGTTTATTGAAAGGGAGAAAGAGATAAACTCTGATGGCATGAGCCAACCAGGATATTAAAGGGTAAGATGTTTATTCTTTTTACGTCACCTAGACAAATACGGAACTTATAACTGCAAACCCCAACCCTCCCCCTCCCCACAAAAGCCATGCATGTTTTCAATGTCATGGCATGCTTTCTGCTAGTGATGTCCAAATGAAGCTTCATGAAGCATTAGATGGTGCCCTCTGTTCAACAAAGGGTTGAAAGCACGCTGAATTGCCATTTCAATCAGGAGAGCCTTGAAAGTGATATAAGTTTAAGGTCCTACAACCATTTTCAACATTCAAGTGACCTCACTGCAATCCAAGTATTACCCAGTTTGTCCTGAAAAAAATGACGTTCATATCTTGACTGTAAATGTGCTGTATTTATATAGCGCTTTTCCACAACTGCTCAAAGCGCTTTTACATCTTTTTTTTTACATTCACCATTCATACACTGTGGCCGAGGCTGCCGTACAAGGTGCCACCTGCTCATCAGATAAACACTCACACTCCGATGCGCAGCACCGGGGGAAACACGGGGTTCAGTGTCTTGCCCGAGGACACTTCGACAATGACTGTAGGGGCGGGGATCGAACGACCAACCTTCCGATTGGCAGGCAACCGCTCTACCATTGAGCCACAGCCGCCCCCTGTAGAGGTTGATGTTTACACTGTAAAAATGGCCTTAGGGCTCAGAGGGTTAATGAACATGGTGCATAATAGGAATAATAGAGTCTTTGGCGATTAGACGCCATCACAATGTTAATTTATGAGGGGTATAGGGGATCCATGGACATATAGAAATATCCTCCAATGGCTAACCACTGGTGGTGGTGATGAAGGAACAAAGGAAGATCAGGATGGATGTGATGTGAAGTGGGGGCTTCTGATGATGAAGGAATCCTGGGAGCTGGGAAGGATGAGAACTGGAGATGAATGGGGAGGAGGGTCGCATCCGTTTTACCTGAAATGACAACTGACGGCAGCAGAGCGGAGAACAGATAGTGGTAAATCCGGTTGGTCCCACTGAAAGACTGAACGCCCACATTCAGCTGATGACAATGCAGCTGATTAGGCTGTGAGAGAGGGATGTGGAGCATACAAGTCTTCCTGAAGGAACGGAGCCTCATTCCTTCAGCCTTTTCCTTTGTACCAAAAACCTAATTCAATGGGCTCAGAAAATTAAGGAAATGGTTCCCTAAACTTCACGTAGCTTCATTCGGCCATCATTACTTTCTATTAACATTCATACCTGCTACCTCCACTGTGGCAGTTGGGGTTGAATGCCAAATGCTCAAAAGGTAGATTTGGACCTCTCAGCCTGAGGTGTTTCTAGTTTGTCATTTTAAAGCCAACATTGGAGCACCCCTGTGGTTTTTGGGTGGGGTTTAGGGGTTAAGACAGCTGGCGAAGAACTGCGTCCCAGGAAATCTCATCACTATTGTGTGTTATTAAAGGCCAAGGACAATGCCCCAAAAAAGTAATTAATAAAACATAGCACTAGCCTTGGTCTTAGGCAAAGACCTCCTTTTAATGCTGTTTGCGTAACTCATATTTTTCACCTTGTTTTGTTGCTCTGAGCATTTTGTTTTTTAGGTTTTGGAAAGTGATGCATACATAAAGAGGCTGAAAACATTAATAACAATTCCTGCAAATACATGGTCACATTTTTTCTTCTTTGGTAGAAAAATAGGGAATTGTTTGCTATAATATTCTAATGAGGCCTACACTATGACCAATATTGCTACTTATAACCAGCGGTGAAAGTATTCAGAAAGTAGAAGTGAAAGTACTAATACCACATGTGAACTACAAGTAAAAGTCCTGTAGTATGAAAGTAATGTTTCAGTAACAGAACATGTGCATTCAGCGGTCATAAAGTCCTGTTTTTAAAAGCTTTCATGCTAATAAATTAAATTTAGTTCAAGGTGACTTTGTAGCTCACACCGAGATGACGGAGCAAAACACATTTCAAGCAAAAATCTTAGAATAGGATGCATTGCTGTAGATTTAACCACTCAACAGTATGTAAAAGGAGTTAATACATCTGCAGCATGATATTGCAACAGACACATTCATGCAGCATTAATAGTAATCCAAAAACATATATAACATTGACTGCACAATGAGTACTTTTACTTGTCATATTATAAGTATATTTTAGATATTATTGCAGTACATGTCATTTAGCTAATGCTTTTATCTAAGATAAGTTACACCACTGGAGCAACTAGGGGGTAGGTGTCTGCTCATTGAATCCCAGATCTCCCACGCCAAAGGCGTGTGTCACGTCAACTGCACAATCACCACCACCAAGCATACGTGTGTTGGATATGGATCTGAATGAGTCATTGAGAGGGCCAGCATACTCATCTATTATGCCTTTTTTACCCTTAGACTATTATCAGTACATCAGTGTCGGATGAAAACCTTGTACAGTACGTCTAAAACATTTGTTTTTCAGGAAATGAAAATAGGTTAATTTAAATACATATTGCGCTATTTCACTCAAAGTCAAATGAAATCCCCTAATCAGTGTTTGAATAATTGTAAAACCTGCAAATAGACGTAAAGAGAGACAAATAGCATTGATTAAAAAACAATATGAACACATATGGAGATACAAGGTTTCTGCCCAACAGTGACGATTATCAATATTCAACACTTTCTTCTTATTGTAAAGCTACACAGGCTTAACTAACCACAATCAACTCTTCAACATTCACGGAGTTAAGCACCTAGATTTAGAATGCAACTTGATAAAATCAGAAGAAACTGTTTCCATGGGCAACAGCATTTTGTGAGAAATGACACAAGCACTGACAATGTCTCCAAATCTTTCCACACATTACAAGGGTTCAGGCTAATAACACACTGAAGGCTCTGTGTGGTGCCGTGTGCTAATGATGTCACCCGTAACGGAACTGAGGACCCGAATGCAGAGACGAGACAGGCAGGCAGGAGAGCGTTTGATCCAAAATGGGGTTTGCGTGGGATCCAAAATGCAAAAACCCACGACGCAAAGAAAAAGTCCCAAATCCAAAAAGTCAAAAATCTAAAACATCAAAAGAGAAAAACAAAACAAAACAGGAACACAGAAACATGGGGAAAAAAAACTTACTGGGAAAATAATGATCTCAGGGAGGAGTCCAAACAAAGGAAACACGGACAGGAGCAGGACAGCGAAGACACACAAAAGGATCTGACAAGAGACAAAGGGAACATAGAGGTTAAATACAGGAGGTGACCAGAAAACAAGGAACAGGTGATACAACAGGTGAATCACATCAGGGCGGGGACGATAATCACAAAGGCGGGAAAACACAGGGCAGAAGAAACAAACTGTCAAAATAAAACAGGAAACAGACAGACACAAGACAGGAAGTAACACTAGGCGACAAAGGAGGAAACTAGGACTATAACAGAAAACAACAGAACTGCACAAAAGTAACGGAAAACAGAACCTCGAAACCATTAGAAACCGTAACAAATGAAAGAAGAATTACACGCCAATGGTATGAAATGGTACAAACTTCCTGTCCCTAAATGGCCGTGGTCTTGTTTGAAAGTGTAGTGTATACGTTGTGTGGATGGATGAAAAGTTAGATTTCAATAATTTATTATTTTGCCCTGGAACGCGTTCCCAGGTCTCTGTACAAATTCTGACTATATACACTATAACAAAGTAAACGTAAAATGTACAGTAACTTACTGGCAACGATTGTCCAGCAAGTTACTGTAAATTCTTTTCACACTAAAGGTACCAAACTTCCATTTACAGTATTTCATGTATTCACTGTAAAATACAAAACAATAAACGCAACATAAGATATAAAAGTAAAAATACAGCACTTTACTATTTACAGCACTATAGTGGCTATATTGTGAATTTTTTTTTACAGTACTGCTTTGACTACTGTGATTTCAACTGTAATACTTCAACTACTGTGATTTTGTCATGGCGACAAGGTTGTAATGTTACTTCACAGTATTCTACTGTAAAAATCATATACAGTACAATACAGTTTACAGTGTATGTATGTATGTGTATATACATATTATTTTCTTTTGCTAACAGTAGATTGGAATCTGGTCCTGAGATAGAAACAGGTATCAAACGAAATTAACTTTCTCTTGAACAAAGTTAAATTTTTCTCTTTATCCGTCTTAGAAATGCCATTTTATTGTCAGAATACATTTGGAGATATTTATGCATGTAAAGAATGGGTCCAATATTTAATTTTGGTGACTGTGGGGCAAAAAAATTGCTCATAATCTGTGTTCACGTTGACTTCTCCCATTGGAATCAATACAATCAGGACCTGCCGCTCATACATATTAAATAATAGACGTTGTTCTATATCTATGATACACTACTATTACTACTATTACTACTATTTCTAGTCACTGTTCCATTATCTTTTACTGTGACTGTCATTGCCACTCTTCATTTGGGTCCTTGTAAATTATAGAGTGTGTTCTAGACCTACTCTATCTGTAAAGTGTCTTGAGATATCTTGTTATGATTTGATTACTATCAATAAAAAAGAATTGAATAGTCTCCAGAGCCTATGTGACAAAGACACAGGAAACTACTCTGTGTCTCGGTTCTAAACTGTCTCTGGTAATACTGTTAATGGGCATCTGTTCCAAAAAGGCTAGATAGGCAGAAACTCGAGCCATTTTGGCCACTATATGTGTATGTCCCTGCTGTCCACAAAGAGACCTAGTGGGTTTGTGGCTCATATCTTCATCCATATCATATTGGAAACCGTGGCATTCTGATCAGTGCAAATCAAATCCACTCCCCCTCCCGTGATGCCAGTGAAATCATCATCTTACATTTCCCCTTTGTCTCTAAGCTGTCTTATCCCTGCTCTCTGAGGATAGAAAGACCTTGTCTCTGTTCTGTGTGTTTGGCTGCATTCAGGTATCTTTGAGTTTGTTTGTGTGTGTGCATGTGTGCTAACTCAAATTTTAGAATCTCTGTGTGCTTTTTGTCTGTGAATGGCTCTTATGGGTGCGTGTGTGTGTGTGTGTGTGTGTGTGTGTGTGTGTGTGTGTGTGTGTGTATGTTATCTTCACCGCCCCCACAAACCAGATAAGTACCTCTTAGTTAAACCTATGAATTAAACATGTGCTCTCCTGCTTATCTCTGTGTGACTATGTGTATGTGTGTGTGTGTGTGTGTGTGTGTTTGTGTGTGTGTGTGTGTGTGTGTGTGCAATGTGCATCTTATACATCCGTAGTGCTTCAAATGCAGTATTTTTTGGATTTATTGCAGTTGACACATGCATTCCCTTGGCTTTTAAAGGTGGACTGGGTGCCACTGAACACACTTCCTCGTCTCATACTGTGTGGTGTGTATGCTTGTGTGTGTATCTGTGTGGGTAGTTTGTGTGCAACACCAGGCAGTGTAAGTGTTTGGAGCTTTAAGGCCATCTGAAACAATGCAGGCTCAGTCCTGCTTGTAGAACACTTGACCTATACTGATAGGTTGAATATTCCTTCTGCATCATAACAGAAAGAGGCTCTAAAATATTCGCTGTCATAGAATTGGGAAAAACACCTAGGTATGTTCACCTATGCCCTTAGTCAAAGGGTCCACCGCATAGTGGTGTCGGACTGATGATGGGAATCTCACCAGTCAGGGACGAGCGGTTCCAGAAGAAAGGTCCTAGCGACTATAAAGTGTAGGGTCTTTCTTAGATTCGATAAGAATCTTTGGGCAGTGCATCTGATTGCATGTCAACTATTCTTCCTTTCAAGAAAGTATGTTCACTGTTGAGTAAAGCTGCAGTTGATCTAATCTAAATTTAAAGTCATCAGATTCGTCATGTATGAAGTCTTCTCCATCATTTCCAAATGTCACACTACATCATATACTGTAAGTTTCTGAAGAGGTGACGGCAGTTTGCCCATTCAGTCTACATTTGTTCTGTTACTTTCATGGACAGAATCTCTTGGTGCATGACTCAATGATTTCACATTGTTGGAGAAATCCTTCTATAAACTGACAACTGACTCCATGATGAATTAACACAGCGTTTATTCTTGTGGTCAACAGATGAAATGCCTCGGGCATTTAAACGTGCACGGACCAGATGGAAACTTGTCTAGTACAGAGGTTCCCAAAAAGGCACTTAAACATAGCGTGCTCAGGGTTATATTGGTTCCCCTTGTGGGCCTGATTGGTCAGCTATACTGTTGTGGGTGTACAATCCCTGCTCTGCTCTTCCTTCTTTGCCTGTCTATTATTTTCAGTTATCATTTACTTCACAAGACAGCTATGTTCACTCCTCTCCTTCTTGTCCTGTTCTCTGAGTTATCAGACCGTCCTCGACCTTCAGTGTCCTTGGCCTCACCATCTCCTCTTCTCGTGCTCACTGTAGCTTATCTACTAAGAATGCCCTCCTGTTCTCTCCCTCCTAGCCGTACCCAGCTGCAAAGCAAATGTATAATATGTCACACACACACACACTCTTTTTAGTCTTTGGTTATTTCAGCATATACTTTAGGCCAGCTTTTACGTGGCCGTTCCTGAGTGCCCTGTTCATCACCACCTCAGTCATTGTATTATTTTCCCACAACATTCCCCTTTTCGCACCTACTAGGTGCGAACACTTTTTACACTAACTGCAGTGCCTCAACGTCCTCCCCGTCCTCAGGCATGGTGAGTAATGCAGCATCCCAGCGGAATAGGGAGGCGGCGCTTTTTCTTTGGACAAGGCAGGTGGTATGAGCCGGGATATCATGGTCCGCAGGCAGGGCACACAGCAACACCCACAGGTAACTAAATAGCGGAAAAACAGCAATATGTTCAAACAAGCAGTGATAAATTCTTCCATTTGCCAAAAAAGGTGTGTCATCCACCCTCCCAATGGATTTGATACACCTGAGGCGTCATGCATCTCCTGGGAAAGGGCTCGAAGTTGGTTCAAAGCCCTGGTGACCTTCCCATCCGGGGCAGTGTTGTTAGGGATGACCTACAGCACATCTCTCCGAACATGGAACAGACTCCTCCTTTTTCAGCCAACAGCATGTCCACGCGCCATCCTATCTGGAGCGCCATGAGGGACGTTGGGGCCATCTGCTCGGCAGGCCTTCGATGGCATCCCTAGTTGCATTGCTCAAGCGTAAATTATAATGCACACAAATTTATCCTATCTACATTTTTGCTGGGAGTGACGGGGAAGATGGCTGAAAGCAGTGGTATATTCTCAAATCCTGCGGCTATTTGATCTGCCAATTTGTATTCATTCCGGGACACCCCTAGAACTCCTATGCTGTCTATATAGGTTGGGTTCCCGCCCTTGGATCAAAGCCGGGCCTTGCTAACTACGGCCCTGCGCCTTCTCTTTACGGTCAGTTGCACAGCCTTATGGTGGGTATAGTGGACTCTACTCCCCACCAAAGATAGGGGCATAGCAATCTAACCAAGCACAAACTACCTGACGTTTGATTTGGGAACTTTATCTGGGAGTACAACCTAAGACCACCACAATAGTAGAATAGTCCTATTCTAGCCACTGGGCCTAGGGCTGTTTTGTTTTGTACAGTTGTATTACACCAGTCTGGGGGTATATCACCTAGTTTGATTGTGGGCTTGCTTGATCCGGTGAGATTGAAACAGTGATATCTTGCACCCTCCCCCTTTATGGCGGTAAAATACCCTGGTTTTTCAAAGCCTGGGGGAAAGAGGGATGCTAGGGTAGTACAATTGCGGGAAGCTGTCTTAGAGTGTGTGAAGTTCAACATGCATGCATATCCTGCTGGGTCCTCATTAGGAAACAACGGGGCCGGGTTAGTGAACATGACTGGTCTAGCTGTGGCACAGGCCACGCACCCTTCCATGTGTTGTTCTTTGGCATTCTGTATTAGCCACCTGATCCATAAATTGTCCTGGCCTGCACCTGCTGATAACTCTAACACATCTTCCACCCTCATTTTAGAGAAGTCCTGCACTATTACGTCTTCCTCCTTCAGGGGGGGTTTTACTGTAGTCTCTGCCATGTCAGTGTCATTCTGTGTGTGCGTGAGGGGATCCAAAATATTTATCTGCAGGGGGGTTATCTGGTCACTTCCTGCTATCCATACACCTATGGCTAACATCCACACATCCTGACCGTTCCTGCTCCCAATTGCTCTATTTACTGACAGGGTTATGGGATTTTTCGTGGGGTCTGAACTATAGTCCCGCTGTATAGATAATATCTCCCATTCATCTTGTTGTACCCACCAATCTCTTTTGTCTGTCAACCTCGCCCATGGTTTCCACCCTCCTGTTGTCCAACCCGCGTCATACCAGCTGTTACAGAGACTACCTTTCACCTGTCCGGAAGCGCTCCTTTCACAGTCCTCTACCTTTTGATAGTCGTCACAGATGTACACATCTGTGTTTTTGTAGAAACTATTATACCCCCCGCAGTCTATAGCCTGACACAAATCAAAGGTAAATGACGTGGTTGAGTCTCTCACATAGGGGAGAGTCAATCTGGCACCGCACCTTGGGGATGGGCCCTTAGTGTGTTGCTTCACTACTGCGGTTTCCTGTTCGCCAACTGGACCTGCGTAGAAAGGGCTGAAACCAGAGATGTTAGCTTTTTCATATAGTCTGTCATTTCTATTTGCTGAACATCTAACATTGGCATGTGGCCTCCATCTAGTGGAGGTCCTGGCATTTTTCTCCCTGTCATTATTTCATTGTGGGTCAAATGTTTTTCTCGTCCTTCTGAGGACCTCATAGCCATGAGGGCCATGGGCGCTTCTACCCATGTTAACTTGCTTCCTGCACATGCCTTGGCTTACTTAGCCTTCAATGTCTGGTTTGCTCTTTCCACCACATTCCCTGTACTGTGTGATAAAACTGATCCGAAGGCTGAGTGATTCCCAGGGCCTGTTCTACTTCTCTTAGTAGTTTGTTGTTAAAATGTGTGCCATTATCTGACCTTATTTGCCTGGGGACCCCATACCGGATGAGTTCAGTTTTGAGCTTACCCTTCCCACTGTTTTTGCGCCCCTCTTTTCTGGTGGGAATGGCTTCTACCACCCACTAGAGAACCTGTCTACCATCACCAGAAGATACCTTTTTCCCCCCCTACCACATTTTCTGCGCCCATATCATTATAATCTATACTGATATCTTGAAAACAAGCTGTGGGGACTGGGTACGCTCCTTTTAGTGTGGTGTATGGTTTCTGAACATTTGCTCTCCACACACCCTGCATTCCTGACAAAAATGTGTCACCATGTCCCTCAAATTGGGGTGCCACCCACAGCTCAGACAGATTCGAGGAGAGTCTGTTTCCTTCCTTCATGTGTTGGTCTGTGTGCCTCAGGTAGCAACATTCTGCACATCTCGGCTGATGCTGCTATCTTTCCTTGATGAGACCTCCATATCCCATCTTTGTCTTTTGTGGGCGCCGCTCCGCTGCCACTGATTCCATTCATAGGCTCCTGCCTTTTTCTTTGCTTTCTAGAATGTCTTTAGGGCTCCAGTGCCATTGGTTGTGATTCTATCTCTTTCGATAGTACCATTGTTTGGGGAGTATCCTCCCGCTCTTTTGGCTGCAGAATCTGCTGCCTCGTTTCCTGCACTTACTCTTCCTTGCCCTGCGTCATGTTCCTTTGCATTTCATTATGGACACCCTTTAGTGGAGCGCAATAGCCTCCACTAGCTCCATATCTCCTTCTGATGTTTTATGGGCATTCCTGCAGAGGTAACGTATCCTCGCCTTTTCCACATGATCGCGTCAAGTGTGCTGTTCCATGAGCATAAGCAGAGTCTGTAAAAATGTTCACTGTTCTTCCTTTGGCTAGCAGAAGGGCTGCGATCAGAGCTTTTATTTCTGCTTTCTGTGCTGACGCTGGTTGGTTTATTATTCCTGCTTCCAATGTCTGATGTGTTCCATCTGGGTGTTGTTGGACTACTGCATATGATGCTTTGTTAGTCCCATCCTTTGTTTTGTAGCAACATCCGTCTGTGTAGAGCCACATGTCAGCCGACATGTCTGGTACGTTTTCCAGATCTGACCTTATTCTGCTTTCTTGGGCTGCTTCTTCCTCGCAAACATGTGGCACTCCCTGTCTACTCATACTGTTGGCCATGTTTATTCCTTCTGATGAGTAGGTGATGTGCGGTTGGGTACAGGCAGTCTGCAGTTTTGTTCTCCTTGTGGCACTGTATGCAAATTCCTTGCTGGCCAAAAAAGCTGTGACACCATGTGTGGTGTGGATTGTTATTGGATGGCACATTACAATATGTGCTGTTTTGTCAATGGATTTTGCCAGCGCCGCTACATAGCGGGCACAGGTTGTCTGTCCTTTTTCCACTGTATCCAGCCTTGATGAGTGGTACATCAGTACATGTCTGTCTCCCCCTTTTTTCTGAATAAAATGGCATTGAGAAAGCCATTGTTTTCAGAAACATCCATATGAAATGGGAGTGAGTAGTCTGGGGAGGTGAGTGTCTCTGCCCTTGCTAGGGCACTTTTGAGGTCAGAGAAGGCGGCCTCGGCCTCTGTTGTCCATAGGAGGGGGGCGGTGAGACAGCGATGACCAGCAGCAGCCACCAGTTCCCTGAGCGATGTAGTTCTGTTGGTATAGTCAGGGATATGTGAGCGGCTGTATCCTGTGAGGCCCAGAAAAGACAGCATGTCTGCAACTGTGAGGGGAAGCGGGTGATGCAGAATAGCCTGTCTATGGCTGGGAGACACCCCAAGGCCTGCTGATGAAATTTGTCTGCCCAGAAAGAGGACTTGTCTCCTAGCAACTTGTACTTTGTCCCTTTTGACCTTGTAGCCTTTTGAGGCTAGGAATGTCAGCAGTGCATTGTCTGTTCCACACAGGTGAGGGGATCTGTAGCAGCCAGCAGAAGGTCGTCCACATACTGTATGAGGACCACAGTTGTGGGGAGTTGCAGCTGCAGAAGATGAGATTTGAGGATCCTGTTGAACAGTCCAGGTGAGTCTCTATATCCCTGTGGCAACCTGGAATACGTGTATTGTTGACCATTGAAAGTGAATGCAAAGTACTCCTGTGAGTCTTGGTGTAGGGGCACAGAGAAGAAAGCATTGGCCAGGTCAACCACTGTGAAGTGGGTGAAGGAGGGGTTAAGTGATGTCAAAGAGACATGTGGGTCTGGGACAGGATGCACAGCTGGGACAGTAATGTCATTAATGGGTCTGAAGTCCTGCACCATGCGCCATCCTTTTCCTCCAGCTTTGGGGACAGGTAAAATGGGAGTGTTCCAGGGGAACGGTGGATATATACACCAGCTTCTAAGAGTCCCTGAATGGTTGGAGCTATGCCTTGGACCTGGTCAGGGGTGAGTCTATACTGTGGTCTGTGAATGACTGTGTGGTGCTGCGGTCTGATTGTAACAGTCACAGGATGTGTTTCTAAGAGTCCAGTGTCATATGGGCCGGTGGTGAACAGATGCTGGGGAAGAGTTAGTAGGGCGGTAGCTGCGCTGGGATGGTCAGTGCAGGGGAGTCCATGTTCTCTGGGGAGTGGGAGAACTTCAGGCAATGTTTTCTCTGTTGTGTGAGGCCCTTTAAAGCACCACATGTCTTCAGCGTCAGTGTCAGCTTTTAGAAGGCCAGGTGTGGAGGTGGGGAGCCATTTAAATGTTAGTGCACGTTTTATCATAGGGCCCAGGGATCTGGCCTGCTGGCCAAATCCTACTGCGAGTGTGACATGCGGGGAAGAAGAGTCCCAGAGTGTGTACCAGTCTTCAGAGGAGTGCGTTAAGACCACAGAAGCAGCCACCCCTTCTTTACCACAATATATGCCTCTGCATAAGAGAAGTGGGTGCTGTCCTTGCATGTTTGTCTCCCAGTCATCTTGATATGGGGTGTCCAGGTCGTCAGCTACATGTAGAGTACAGTGTACTTGTGGGAGTGGGGACATGTAGGGGTGCAGTCTGTATATGGCTGGTTTCAGGATGTTGAATGCATGTTGAATGGAGGGTGTGTCAGGGCCTGTGGGAAGCAGGCGTAACCAATATACATATTGGTGTAGTTCTGACACTGGGGTTGGTGTGAGGGAGAGAATGGTGACTGGGGAATCAGGAGTGGATACTGGAGGAACAGGAGTGACATGAATGCCATCCACATTCATCCATATGCACAGATTCAATTTACACATAAGATCTCTTCCTAATAAATTTACTGGGCATGCAGGGGAAAGCAAAAAAGAATGTGTGTGTGTTTGTGAGTTAAATTCGGTTAACAATGGCTGTGTGAAGTGCTGTAAGATAGGGGTCCCACTGACTCCCATAACTGACTGAGTTTGAGCTGAAGGAGGGAAGTAGGTGGAATTTAGACAGGAGAACGTTGCTCCTGTGTCTGCCAGCATTACATGTGGTTTACCTTGAATAGTAAGGGTAATGAGGGGTTCTGTGGTCAGACCAAAATGAAAATCAGTGGGAGGACACCTTCATTGTGGACCCTGTTGGTCATACCATTGCTGTTGTAGGGCCTGATTAGCTGGGGACAGTGGCCATGGCTCACCGGGGTATGGTTGGGGTGAGGGATTTCTCCCTGGCCCTCTAGGGGGCTGTGCTGGGGGCTCTTGGCATTCTCTTGCATAGTGGCCTTGCTGACCACAGTTGTAGCAAAGGAAGTAGGGCTGAGATGTCCTTCCTCCAGGCCTGGACCTAGTCATTTCCTCCTCCTCTCTGAAAACCTCGCCCTCTTCCTCTTGTGTGGCCAATT
>NC_045742.1:23683628-23689030 GCF_008692095.1 Etheostoma spectabile
GACGCATTGAAAGTGAATGCAAAGTACTCCTGTGAGTCCTATGGGTGTCACAGAGAAGAAAGCATTGGCCAGGTCAACCACTGTGAAGTGGTGGAGGGGTTAAGTGATGTCAAAGAGACATGTGGGTCGGACAGATGTACAGCTGGGACAGTATGTCATTAATGGGTCTGAAGTCCTGCACCATGCGCCATCCTTTTCCTCCAGCTTTGGGGACAGTAAAATGGGAGTGTTCCAGGGAGAACGAGTGGGATATATGCACCAGCTTCTAAGAGTCCCTGAAGGTTGAGCTATGCCTTGGACCTGGTCAGGGTGAGTCTATACTGTGGTCTGTGAATGACTGTGTGGTGCTGCGGTCTGATTGTAACAGTCCACAGGATGTGTTTCTAAGAGTCCATGTCATATGGGCCGGTGGTGAACAGATGCTGGGGAAGAGTTAGTAGGGCGGTAGCTGCGCTGGGATGGTCATTGCAGGGATCCATGTCTCTGGGGAGTGGGAGAACTTCAGGCAATGTTTTTCCTCTGTTGTGTGAGGCCCTTAAAAGCACCACATGTCTTCAGCGTCAGTGTCAGCTTTTAGAAGGCCAGTGTGGAGGTGGGGAGCCATTTAAATGTTAGTGCACGTTTATATCATAGGCCAGGGATCTGGCCTGCTGGCCAATCCTATGCGAGTGTGACATGCGGGGAAGAAGAGTCCCAGAGTGTGTACCAGTCTTCAGAGGAGTGCGTTAAGACCACAGAAGCAGCCACCCCTTCTTTACCACAATATATGCCTCTGCATAAGAGAAGTGGGTGCTGTCCTTGCATGTTTGTCTCCCAGTCATCTTGATATGGGGTGTCCAGGTCGTCAGCTACATGTAGAGTACAGTGTACTTGTGGGAGTGGGGACATGTAGGGGTGCAGTCTGTATATGGCTGGTTTCAGGATGTTGAATGCATGTTGAATGGAGGGTGTGTCAGGGCCTGTGGGAAGCAGGCGTAACCAATATACATATTGGTGTAGTTCTGACACTGGGGTTGGTGTGAGGGAGAGAATGGTGACTGGGGAATCAGGAGTGGATACTGGAGGAACAGGAGTGACATGAATGCCATCCACATTCATCCATATGCACAGATTCAATTTACACATAAGATCTCTTCCTAATAAATTTACTGGGCATGCAGGGGAAAGCAAAAAAGAAGTGTGTGGGTTTGTGAGTTAAATTCGGTTAACAATGGCTGGTGGAAGTGCTGTAAGATAGGGGTCCCACTGATCCCAACTGATGAGTTTGAGCTGAGGAGGAAGTAGGTGGAATTTAGACAGGAGAACGTTGCTCCTGTGTCTGCCAGCATTACTTGTGGTTTACCTTGAATAGTAAGGGTAATGAGGGTTCTGTGGTCAGACCAAAATGAAAATCAGTGGAGGACACCTTCATTGTGGACCCTGTTGGTCATACCATTGCTGTTTAGGGCCTGATTAGCGGGGGACAGTGGCCATGGCTCACCGGGGTATGGTTGGGGTGAGGGAATTCTCCCTGGCCCTCTAGGGGGCTGTGCTGGGGGCTCTTGGCATTCTCTTGCATAGTGGCCTTGCTGACCACAGTTGTAGCAAAGGAAGTAGGGCTGAGAGGTCCTTCCTCCAGGCCTGGACCTAGTCATTCCTCCTCCTCTCTGAAAACCTCGCCCTCTTCCTCTTGTGGGCCAATTTTGCTGGCTCGTGTTCGCTGGCCATGGTGGTTGTGGGGGTGGTGGCCAGGAAGCTTGTGCTCTCTGTAAGAGTTGAGTGACTGCTTCCAACACTGGGGCTTCTGACTGTTGGGGGTTCTGTGAGACAGTCATTTTTTAGCTTTGCTGGCTTGGGCTGTTTAATTCTTCCATTGTGTTTCTTTAACAATTGAGTTTGTAGTCTTTTAATTCACTCTTGTTGCTCTGCTCCTTTTTGGTGTTTTGACAAATGACGCCACATTCTCGCCCATGTTGCATCGGTCATTGTTTGCAGGCCTACTACTACCCTCCTAACTGTGTCTGAACTGCTGGGGGTAATCCCCCTAGTACCCCATGGCGGGAACAGCGCCACTGGGCGGCGGACTGGTCCCACGGTTCCCTCATAGCACGCTGCCAATCTTTTTTGCTCTATCTGCAAGCATCAAATTTTCATCACTTAGTCTTTTTAAATCATGCCATGCTGTTCCCCAACTGTGGATACATGGTGCAGCTCAGCCCAAATGCCAGGGGTTACTGCTGATGCGGCACTGATGCGGAACAGTGGGTCCAGCTCCCCCTCTGGTGGAGCGCACTAGCTTCATCTGCTCCCATTACTCTACCCAATACTGCTCTGAGATCTCCCAAACACAGCTGCACTCCTGCTGTAAGACTATGTAAGCTGTGAGGAAATGCTCACCCCTCCTGTCAGGAGGGGAGTTTTGCACACAGAGCATCTAAGTCACAAAACTGTAAGGGGTGTACATCAACAGTCCTCCTCCTCCTCCTACTGGGCGGAGTGGGCATTGTAGCCCCGCCTCTGGTGTGTGGCGCGTCTGCTCTTCCTCACTGAGCTCATTCACTGTTCGACGCAGCTGCTCTTGCTGCTCTTTTATCTCTCTGAACTCTTTGTTAAGTCTTTCCCTTATTCTAGTGATCTTCGCAGCATAACTTCGTCGGTCCTCGTTGGTAATTTACCTTTAAATGTGCCTGCTACAAAACGTCTTGAGGCCTTTGTGATCTAGATCTGGCCTGCGTTTATGTCGTTTTTTTAGTCCTTTCCCTAGAGCTAAGTTTTCTGTCTGTTTGCTCACTTTCCCTGCTGCGTCTGACTGTTCGCTATCTTCCTTACTTCCTGAGTCTTGTGGGGTACTATGGTGAGTGGACTGGGTCCTTTTACTGACATGTAAATGCTCGGATTTTGTTGGCAAAAAGACGCTGAATATGGGGTACTAGCTTTGCTTGGGCCGGCTGGGACTGTGGCCGCTGGTTGTGGTGGAGCCGCTGCTGCTCCCCCTGACGCTGACTGTACCATTAATTTAGATACATTCTAAATCCTGTACGCGGCCCTCTAATGCCGGTATCAATGGTCCTGTGGTACGTCTATTTGTAATGCATTTGGCTGAATATGGCAGTTACCACTGGGCTTGGACTGTGGTTTTTTGATGCCGTTGGACCTATACGGCGGCGGTGGAGCGGAAATTCTTAGTTTCTTATGTCTGGATAAAAAGGTTTTGTGCGGGGCGCCTCAGCGGCAGCGGGGTTTTCTCTGCGCTAGCGGTTTTATTCTGTTCAGCTTCTGTCTCAGTTTTTGGTGAACTTTTGTCATCTTGTTTTGTCAATCCCAATTGTTTCTGTATTGCATTTGTCATTTTCAACCCCACCCCATATTCTCTTTCTGCGCTTCATACTCCTTCTGCTTTGGTTTAGTCAATTTAACCCTTTTCTTTTCTTTCCCCTCTGCCTGCCTTTCCGCATACTCCAACTTACTTTTTTCATACTTCACTATTTCATTCACTTTCTCCGGGGACGGCGCCCCTTCTCCCCAATCCATCCTCTCCTCTCCATCCCTTTTCACAATCTCTTTTGCTACTTTCTCCTCTCCTTTATTGCCATACTTTTTCACTGCCCCTACTAACACTTTACCATAGGGGTCGTCATTTACAACAAATAAGCAGTGAGAAAAATCCAACAAGCCAACCCACACAAAATCACACATGCAACAACAACAACTTTTTCATTAAGACTCCATCTAGAGCCTTTTTATGTACCTCTATAATCTTTACAACTTAAAAAGTGACCTCTCACTCCTTTGCACAAATACACTCGCGGTGGACCGTAATATACAATGACAATCTTTAACTGCAATTCTTTTTCAGTTGTTCACACAGAACCAGGGTGGCAATTCACAATCACTCACTGAACTACTGTCCTTAGCAGTCTCCTACCTCGTCAACCATCTGGACGTATTCCTCTGACTATTTGTCCCTTTTCCCTCCTACCGCCACCCGTATTTATTCAACAAATCTCTCACAACTCTCTAGTGTTTTTCTCTGTTTAATCACATCACATGCCCAACATTTCATCTGTTGTATCCCTTTATTACAGCACATTCAATCAATACTTTTCGCTTAAACAACACTTACGACAGTTGAAATGTGATCACATCAATTTAGTTTTCAGCCAATAACAGAATTTTGATTTTAACAGGCTTCTGCTTACCTTTTTTGTTGAGAGCTCTCAGTGATCACACCAACGAATCGCAGTATCGCCCTCAGTCCCCTTCCACGGGCTCGGGATGTCATTCCGGTGGCTGAGCTGAACCGGACCGTGGACACAATGCCAAGGTCCAGTTGGATTCTCCTGTCCATACGTTATCACTTCGGGGTCACCAAATTGTTGGAGAATCCTTCTATAAACTGACAACTGACTCCATGAGAATAACACAGCGTTTATTCTTGTGGTCAACAGATGAATGCGTTTCCGGGCAGTTAAACGTGCACGGACCAGATGGAACTTGTCTAGTACAGAGGTTCCCAAAAAGGCACTTAAACATAAGCTGCTCAGGGTTATATTGGTTCCCCTTGTGGGGCCTGATTGGTCAGCTATACTGTTGCTGGGTACATCCCTGCTCTGCCTCTTCCTTCTTGCCTGTCTATTATTTCGTTATCATTTACTTCACAAGACAGCTATGTTCACTCCCTTCTTGTCCTGTTCTCTGAGTTATCAACCGTCCTCGAACTTCAGTGTCCTTGGCCTCACCCTCCTCTTCTCGTGCTCACTGTAGCTTATCTGACTAATAGCCCTCCTGTTCTCTCCCTCCTAGCCGTACCCCAGCTGCAAAGCATAATGTATAATTTTCCCACACACACACACTCTTATTTAGTCTTTGGTTAATTCAGCATATACTTTAAGCCAGCTTTTACGTGGCCGTTCCTGAGTGCCCTGTTCATCACCACCTCAGTCATTGTATTATTTTCCCACAACATTCATATTTTGTAACACTTACCCTCAAAAACCCTGCCCTTGCAGTCAAATGAACCCTGTTTCTAAAAAAACAATTTTGGTCTCTAGAGTTAATTTCCTCGCTCATGGCAACTGGTTCACACTGGCTCAGCAACCAGGTTTCATTCAGCCCACCTCAGCTCCATCCACGCTCTACCTCTTTGCCCACCTTTGGATTACCTGGGAGTTACCCAGATTTTGATTGGCAGAGCGTCGTGCCTCCCCCACTCTCAGATTCCATTGTCTCTAAGTACTATTTCTAAGTACTATCACGTGTGTTTTAAATTAGTTTCCACCTACCACTCCAAGCATTCCTGCAGTTGAACTCCATGCCTTCTCTTTTCTGGTGTTGTCTTTATAAAAAGGGTTTGGGATGTCTATAATGTAATTGATGAATCTCTCATTGTCCATGGTGTTGTAGAGGAGACATAAACGATATTT
>NC_045742.1:23689040-23689499 GCF_008692095.1 Etheostoma spectabile
GTCTTTTGGTAAATTGACTGGATACTTTTGCTGTTTCACTTCCTGCCCGGGTGTACGAACTGGCCGTGGCTCGCGTGAAAATAGACCTGTGACGTATCTTTAGCGTCACTTTTGGAACGCGCCACGGGTGGTGGAATATCTAGCATTGACTTGAATAGCCGCGAGGAACGCAGTGCATACACACCCGGTGGAACCTAGAGGTTATCTGGCGTCAGGCACTGCCAAGATGGCAATGGCCTGGAGCCACTGGGAGCCACTGGGAGCCACCCAATTTAACTTCATTTTTTTCTTCAGAAGCCTACGGGTGACGTCACGGAGGGTACGTCTATGTTTTATACACTCTGTGGATGACACTTATCACCTAGACAGGGTAAGCCCCGCCCACTCTGCCGGTGATTTGATTTCTCCCTGCAGCTCGGTTCGGAAACCTGCATGTTTAATTCTCCTGCTTCAGTTCAA
>NC_045742.1:23689509-23689815 GCF_008692095.1 Etheostoma spectabile
GGGAACCAATCACAAACTGGCTTATCTATCTGCCGCGCTATTGGTTGGTTTAACATGATGACGATAGAGAAGCGACCTAGGAGCTTCTTGTTTACCTTAACCCTTGAGTTGTCTTCCCATCAAAATTGAAAATCAACACTTTTATCGATGTTTTTGACTTTTTCTTAGGTTTTTGTCCCGTTTTTCAACAGTTTTGATGCTTTTTTCAATATTTGACACTTTTTTTTACATTTTCAACACTATGTAATACTAACTTATTAACTTTCACTTAACCTCATTTATAGGAAATTATACCTAATGTTTGAG
>NC_045742.1:23689825-23690004 GCF_008692095.1 Etheostoma spectabile
AGAAAAGCAGAACTTAGGAATTATTTAGACTAAAATTAAAGGAACGGATGTTGCTGGATAATCACAGACTGGAATATGTCAACTTTTACTCAATACTATTCCAAAAACACTTCAATTTGTTTTTCAAATGCTAAAAAATTGAATAAGACATCCCAAAATTAATGAAAGTAGAGATTTGT
>NC_045742.1:23690014-23699495 GCF_008692095.1 Etheostoma spectabile
GCAAAGAGCGTTGTGTGGAATCAATCATGTTATTTTGGGGAATTAAAAAGACATAAACATTGATATAGGAAAACGGGTCAATTTGACCCAAGGACAACACTAGGGGTAAACATAGTCGCTTCTACGCCACCCAGATTGTTGGTCTGATTGGTTGAAGGATTGTCCAATTGTGTACATTGCGAGTCATTTGAACTATGCCCGTTGGTCACACCTCTTGTGCAGAGAAATTAGAGAGCAGACTCCCCAGACCAACGCTCAAGCTCAAATCTATTGAGCTTGGCTTGGTCTGGTGATAGCCAGACTACTCATCACCTCCGAGTCTGCCAAAATAATGGTGGGTTGTCCCCTTTGGGTTGTGAGGGAGTTGCTGCCTCATGTGAAGGAGTGTAATTTTCTCAGGCTTCTCTTCATGAGTGAGGGATAGATTGGTTCGGTAATATAAGGCCCTGTATATGACTGTCACGGTGAGCTAATATATGGGGTGCCGTTATACCAGTGCCGTTACAACCTTCACCCATGGTCGTGGCCGAAAGATTTCTTTGCTGTCGGCATTCAATCAATGAATTTTCAAGAAGGTGTAATAAGATCCGAAACAAGATCTGTTTATTTGAGATCTGAGTCAAGTCTGCACAGTCAATTGGAAGCTTTTAACAGAGAGTCTTGAGCTTATAAACATGCTGTGCAGAGATCCACCCTTCTGTACTGAGTATGATATCAGATACCATGTATTTATTCCACCAAAGAGGAGGAGGCCTATTCTAATCAGCAGATAGATATCTGATGTCCCTGCGGCACTAAAGTAGTTTGGATATTACCCAAAGTTGTTAGGGTTCAGACTAGGGCTGGGCCATATATTGATATTATAACAATATTGTGATGTGAGGCTTTAAAGAAAAGAAATGTAAGTGTTAGTAATACACATACCTCAAAACACATGCAGGAACATTCGTATCAACACGTCTTGTAGCAGACAAGCAGAAGGCAATAAAAATGTGAGTATGAGGAGAAAATATGGTAAAGGAAATTTAAAAAAAGGAAGACACATGAATAAGAAATGTTGAAGAGGAAGGAAAGAGGAGCAAGCTTGCCAGCACTGAGTCTAGGTCACGCATCATAGTAATATACACTGTCGAGACTGAAAAACTGTCCGTGTTGGTGGAATTCTAGTCTCTGTGGGTCTCCGTGGGTTTCTCTTAAAGTCTGAACTTCACCCCTGCGGCACCCATGCTTCCCCATAAAACCTCCTTATCATCCCGATGATATCATTCCGAATGTGCATGCTGGTTGCGGCATCGTACGGGGGTTTGTAAAATGACCACCCATGTGTTTTTGTATGCAGACGTGTGTGTGTGTGTGTGTGTGTGTGTGTGTGTAACGTACTGCCTGCAGATAACATGAAGTAGTGGAACGACTGAACGTGAGATGTCTGCAGCTTTGCTGATACAGATCTCCCCTGCAGGCACGCTGCCTGGCCTGGTCCCCTCCAAGCGTTTTGCAGCTCATCATAAATAATGTGCTTGTCGTGCTGTGGAGCTTTCTATAAGATCTGACGCACAAAATGGTAGACAATGTAACCTACAATGCACAGCCTGTCCTCTCAGACACTGTGTTTAGGTTAATTAGCCAAATGAATAAATGGATATTGTCAGGATTAAACGTTATTGCACCTGCCCTGCAGAAATGTTCTAGAGCAAAACACTCTGCTCCAGGGCTGCAGCATTTTTATTTACTGCTCTCACACCGGAGCTCCTTTAGTGATGTTTAATTATCACAGCTTCATCAAAACACAATCTGTGAATTTGTTTTGATGTACCCATCCTCTCCCAACTTCTCTATCTATCTGTGTGTGTGTGTGCGCATATGTGTGTGTGTGTGTGTGTGATGGTGTTTATCGGAACTGCTGCTATAGTCCCCGGGGTGGACACAACAGATGAATGAACAGACACACACACGCACACACGCACACACGTGCATGCGCGCGCACACACACACACACACACACACACACACACACACACACAATGAATGACTGCCCCTGTGGCACCGTTGAGTGCCTAAATACCAATGTTGCTTTGCCTCCTGGTGCCACTCTGCAAGGTCAGTGGATAACACCTTATTACTTTCTCTCTCTCTCTCTCTCTCTCTCTCTCTTTCTCTCTCTTTCTCTTGCAGCCCCCTAAGACACACTGGTATTATCCCAAGAGCCATACATACATGATGCACAGTGGCTGCACACAGAATAAATCTCACATCACTTTGCTTCCATCTAGTATGCATATGTGGGTAAACTGCACACTAACTGTCATATCTTCCTGAAACACACACACACACACACACACACACACACACACACGCACACACACATTTCTGTACTATGGTACCAGATGGCATGCCTCAAAAGAGTCAGGTGGTAAAGCAAACCATTCCTCCACGTGGTTACCATGGGGACCCGCCACACACGCACACACACACACAAACACACACTGCCACTGACTTAATGAGATTTGTGAACGCGGCTTCTCTATGTGAATTTGTGATGGCACTAGATGGTGCTTTCTGTACAACAAAGCTTCATAAAGCTTCATTTGGCCATCGCTACCATGGATGCTGAATATATAAAAATAATAAATGTGTCTCAGCCATAACAATGGTGTGTAAATTTCCGGCATTTCCGGCATTACGGTAAGCGTACCTGACTCATTTCCGTTTCCTGTGCCTGTGTGTTGGTTGCGTGTTGGTTGCTCTGCTGCTCACGACATACCAGTTCAGTTTGTTAGATTTGCTATTACAGCGGCTAACTGTCCGCTAAACACTTATTCTTATAGCAGTTCTGCCTAAGCACTCACATATCTTCTCATTTTTTAGCGACTTTTGTTAAATAACAGCTGTTTTAACGCTTGGTAGCTAACGCTACCTTACTTTAGCTTAGCTGCTAACGACTTTAGCTTAGCAGTTAGTTATGTCGGCCCCCTCTCCGACTTTCTCCTGCTCGGTGTGTGAGATGTTTAGTTACTCCTCTGCATCCTTTAGCGGTGATGGCGTGTGTAACAAGTGTAGTTTATTTTTGGACGTGGAGGCGAGGCTTAGTAAGTTAGAAGTCCGGATCCGCACCATGACAGATCAGTCGTCAGTTACTGTAGCTAACCTCCCCCCGGTAGTCAGCACGGGCCGGCCTGAGCCTGAGTTAGCCTCTGGTAGTTCCTCGCGAACTCCGGAGCAGCCAGGACATAGTGGCTGGGTTACTGTGCGAGGACGAGGAAGAGACAGTCGTAAGCTTTCCAAGGCGTCGGACCGCCACCAGCCTGTTAGCGTTTCTAACAGATTTTCCCCACTCAGCAACCCCCCCGCTGAGAAACCAACTCTGGTTATCGGCAGCTCTATTCTGAGAAACGTGAAGTTAGCGAAGCCAGCAGCCGTAGTTAAGTGCATCCCGGGGGCTAGAGCGGGCGACGTTGAGTCTTATCTGAAACTGCTGGCTAAGGATAAACGTAAATACAGCAAGATTGTTATTCACGTTGGCGTTAATGACTCCCGGTTACGGCAATCGGAGGTTACTAAGATTAATGTTGAATCGGTGTGTACATTCGCGAAGTCAATGTCGGACACCGTAGTTTTCTCTGGACCCCTGCCAAATCTAACCAGTGATGACACGTATAGCCGCATGTCGTCATTTCGCCGCTGGCTATCGAGGTGGTGTCCAGATAATGATGTGGGCTTTGTGGATCACTGGCAGTCTTTCTGGGGAAGACCTGATCTGATTCGGAGAGACGGCATTCATCCCACTTGGACTGGAGCAGCTCTCATTTCTAGAAACATTGACAAGTTTATTGGTGGACCTAATCCTTGACAATCCATAGTTGGGACCAGGAGGCAGAGTCCCAGTCTAACACACTTCTCTGCTCCTTTATTCCAGGTGTTACCTAGTAAAAATCCCATAGTGACGGTGTCTGCCCCCCGACCATTAAAATTATTTAAATCAAAGGTTAACAGAAGAGGAGCTGTGCATGAAAACCTCATAACAATTAAAACCACAAGTGCAATAGTTCAAAAGAATAGGAAATTAAAGTGGACTCTTAAACATCATCTCTCTCTTCTAAAGGGTTACTAGTAAATGAATTAATATCAGATTCTAATATTGATT
Organism: Etheostoma spectabile; assembly: GCF_008692095.1. Classification (NCBI taxonomy): domain Eukaryota; kingdom Metazoa; phylum Chordata; class Actinopteri; order Perciformes; family Percidae; genus Etheostoma; species Etheostoma spectabile. The sequence goes on from NC_045742.1 coordinate 23,694,156, forward strand.
ATTTTTGTCTTACTGAAACCTGGCTGAGTAATGGAGAATATGTTAGTCTAAATGAGTCCACCCCCCCCCAGTCATATTTACTCACATTCCTCGAGGCACAGGCCGAGGAGGTGGAGTTGCAGCTATCTTTGATTCCAGTCTACTAATTAGCTCTAAACCTAAACTAATTATAACTCATTTGAAAGTCTTGTTCTTATCTTTCACACCCAAGTTGGAAATCAATGCAACCAGTTCTATTTGTTATAGTGTACGAGCCACCTGGTCCATACTCTGAATTTTATCCGAATTTGCAGAGTTTCTATCGAACTTAGTGCTAAAAACGGACAAAGTTATTATTGTAGGGGATTTTAATATTCATGTGGACGATGAGAATGATAGCCTTAGCACTGCGTTTATCTCTCTATTAGATTCCATTGGCTTCTCTCAAAGTGTACATAAACCGACTCACCCGTTTTAACCACACCCTCGATCTTGTTCTGGTATATGGTGTTGAAATTGAACTTTAATTGTTCCCACAGAATCCCTTCCTATCTGACCACTGTTTGATAACTTTTGAGTTTATACTGCTGAACTACACGCCGTTAGGCAAAACATCCTATACGATGTCTATCTGATAGTGCTGTCTAAATTTAAGGATACGATTCCGTTAGCATTTAATTCATTACCAGTCCCAAAGTAACGGAGGACTCCTATGCTATTAGTCCCCTCCAAATCGATCATTTTGTTGATAGTGCAGCAGGCTCGCTACGAATGACTCTAGACTCTGTTGCCCCTCTAAAAAGAAGATAATAAACAAGAAGGTTAGCTCCATGGTATAACACTGAAACTCGCAATTAAGCAAATATCGCGGAAACTTGAGAAATCTGGCGCTCCACCAAACTGGAAATTCTCGTTTACCTGGCAAGATAGTCTTAAACGTATAGGAGGCCCTCCGTATGCCGAGCAGCGTACTACTCGTCATTGATAAGGAAAATAGGAACAACCCCAGGTTTCTTTTCAGTACTGTAGCCAGGCTCCAGAATCACAGCTCTACTGAGCCAAGTATTCCCATAGCTCTTTAGTAACGACTTTATGAGGTTCTTCAATGATAAAATTATAACATTAAAGCAAATTCACCAGACCTGCCTTTAACTGGCACTGACTTATCTCTAAACTCAGGAACCTTAGAAACAGCTGTAAAACCAGATACATGTTTTGACTGCTTTGCTTCACTTGATCTTTATCAATTAATTCAATTATTTCTTATCTAAGCCATCAACCTGCCTCTTAGATCCCATCCCGACTAGCTACTTAAAGAATTTTTACCATTAGTCAACACTTCACTACTAAATAAATCATTTGTCTTATTAACAGGCTATGTCCCACAGCACTTTAGTAGCTGTAATTAAACCTCTTCTGAAAAAGCCAAACCTTGACCAGATGTTTTAGCCACTATAGCCCTATATCCAACCTTCCATTTCTCTCTAAGTCTTGAGAAAGCAGTCGCCAAACAGCTGTGTGACTTTCTGCATAGCAACAGCTTATTTGGGATTTTCAGTCGATTTGAAGTTCTCATAGCACAGAGACAGCACTTGTGAAAATACTAATGACCTCCTAATTGCTTCAGACAAAGGCCTTATCTCTGTACTTGTGTTATTAGATCTTAGCGCTGCATTTGATACCATTGACAATTATTCTTATTACAGAGATTGGAACATTTAATTGGCATTAAAGGGACTGCTCTAAGCTGGTTTAGTCTATTTTATCAGATCGATCTCAGTTTGTTAATGTTAACGATGATCCTCTGTGCACGCCAACGTTAGTCATGGAGTCCCACAAGGATCTGTGCTCGTTCCAATCCTGTTCACTTTATATATGCTTCCTTTAGGCATTTATTAGGAAACACTCCATAAACTTCATTGTTATGCAGATGATACTCAATTATATCTTTCAATCAAGCCGGATGAACTAATCAGTTAGCTAAACTTCAAACGTGCCTTCAGGATATTAAAACGGATGACCTGTAATTTTCTAATGTTAAACTCCGATAAAACTGAGTTATTGCTCTCGGACCCAAGCACCTTCGTGACGCCCTATCCAAAGATATAGTTACTCTGGTGGCCTACCCTGGCCTCCAGCACCACAGTGAAGAATCTTGGAGTCATCTTTGATCAGGACATGTCCTTTAATTCCCTTTTAAAGCAAATTTCAAGGTCGCCTTTTTTCACCTACGTATATTGCAAATCAGGAATATCCGTCTAAAAATGATGCAGAAACTAGTCCATGCATTGTTACTTCTAGGTTGGATTACTGCAATTCTCGTTATCAGGCTGCTCGAAAAAATCCATAAAGACTCTACACTGATCCAGAATGCTGCGGCACGTGTTCTGACAGGAACCAGGAAAAGGATCACGTTTCTCCTGTTTTAGCTTCCTGCATTGGCTTCCTGTAAAATTTAGAATAGAATTTAAACCTTCTTCTCACCTACAAAGCTCTTCATGGTCAGGCTCCATCTTATCTTAAAGAGCTTATAGTACCTTACAACCCTGGGAGAGAACTACGCTCCCAGAATGCAGGGTTACTGGTGGTTCCTAGAGTCTCTAAAAATAGAACAGGAGCCAGAGCGTTCAGCTATCAAGCTCCTCTCCTGTGGAACCAGGTTCCAGTTTGGGTCCGGGAGGCAGACACCGTCTCCACATTTAAGAGTAGGCTTAAGACTTTCCTTTTTGATAAAGCTTATAGTTAGGGCATAGAATCGAATATTGTTAGGGAGTAGTAGTTAGTCACATTGTTTTCAGATTTATCTATCATATAATATAACTAAAGGGAGACTTGGCATACAGCCCGATCCGGTTGGGGAGAGTTCTGGCCCGGCCGGGCTGGAGCTCTCTTTACCTCGTCTCTCTTGGTTTTGTTGTAATAGTTTTAGACAGCTGGGGACTTATTTTGATACACTGAGCTCCTCTCTCCTCTATCTTTCCATCTTTTCATTTATGTGCATCCATGTCCCAGAAATGCTTGTTACTAACCTATTTCTGGGGAGTCATTCCCCGGAGTCCTTAGGTTCTTTTTTCCCCAGCATGTCCCTTGGATCAGAGAGGCTCCGATCAGGGTGCAGCTATTGCCATGGTTCCGCTACACGTTCTGTGATGCCATGTTCACCTGCACACTGTGGTGGCCCTGCTACGTCCTGCTACGTCCTGCTACGTCCTGCTACGTCCTGCTGTGCCTTGTAATGCTGCACAGCGTCCTGCTATGCCATGAACTACCACAAGAACTGCTACAAACTACTAATTTTTTTCTATTTTGTTATTGCCACTCTTCATTCTAACCCCAACCGCCCGTCAGACACCGCCTACCAAGACCTGGTTCTGACCGAGGTTTCTGCCTAAAAGGAAGTTTTTCCTCGCCACTGTCGCACTGTTGCTTGCTCTGGAGGAAACTAGAACTGTTGGGTCCTTGTAAATTCCGGAGTGTGGTCTATCTGTAAAGTGTCTTGAGATAATTCTTGTTATGAATTGATACTATAAATAAAATTGAATTGAATTGAATTGAATTGAACAACTAAGAGATGCACTTTCACGTACTATACAATGCGTCTCTGCTACTGTGCTTTCTTACTAGGATGACATCAGGACGGCCAAAGGCCTACATCTTCCACCAAAGGCTAAGAATACATCTCTGTCCCCCCTGTGTTGCTGGAAAGAGAGGGACCAGTAAATTATACATTTATATATAATAAATTGATGCTGTTATCAGTGAAATAAAATGTAGCTGGATTACACACAAGCATCGGTTTTGTTAAGCAGGCAATCCCAATCCAGCTCCAGAATGGCAGACTCTGCCACTACCAATAGAAACAACTATATGGAAAGATACTGAATGTAAATACATGGCCAATAAATAGTATCACCGATGGAGAGGATTTCAATGATCAATGAGCAATAGTATATATATTCTTTTATAAGCATAACCAATATTAGGGCTTTGGGGCAAAAATCAATTACGATTCGATTTGAATTTTTTTCTTCTTTTTTCTAAGTTTAGCTAAACTTTAATATTCACTGAGTAACATAAAACCGACAATAAGTGTTTTTCTTTTAGTATTGCATGGAACATTGAACAGTCAAACACAGAACTCTTATCACAAAAGCTAAAGTTATCTTAATAATAAAACAACTCCAATAAAATTATTAATGTCGAACGATTAAAATGTGTAATTGCGATTAATAGCATTGATGTCATAGTCAACTCGCAATTAATCGCAATTAATCACACATTTTTATCTATTCTAAATGTCCCTTGATTTCTTTGTGTCCCATTATTTTATTTTTAATTTTAACGCTCTTATCAACGTGGAAAAGTGGATTGGCTCGCCTCGTGCAAACGTTTAAAAATAAAATTGAAAACAACATTGGCATACTGATGTGTTCAAGAACCCCCCCCCGAGCATATAGCCTACTGTAGTGTTCAAAACCCCCCCACCCTCAGCATATAGTCTACTGTAGTGTTCAATTTCACACTAATGTTCTCACTTGGAGCAAATAATCTCTCACACAGTGTAACACAATCCATCAATAAAAGGGTGAAAAACATACTTTGACGAGTGGGGGGGGCATCAGCTGTGTGCTTGACCATCAAGTGGTATGATAGCTCAGTTCACAACAACTAAAACACACAGATCACTTTGGTCTTGTCAATGGAACATTTGGAAAATTTTTAAAAGTAAACTTTCCATCCAGAATCCTATTGGCGTCCATTTTGGAGTCTCTCGCTCGCCATCCACTCAAAACCTAACGTTACTACTCTTTGGCCGGCTTGTAAGTGTGTGGCGCGGCTAGTGTTTTGTTTCCAGTAGCTAGATCCGGTGTGGTGTTGTAGTTTTTCTAACATTACTCGTTGTTGCAAGAGCATGTGAAAAGAACTACAAAGTTTGCTAGGCCAAAAACCAAAACGTACGCCCTTAAAATGGGTTTAATTGCGTTTAACTGACAACACTAATAATTATATCAGTGTCTGATATGACTCTAAATTCAATAGCCTCATCTACATATTGCACCTTCTATGATCATGTTAAATAATGTAGTTAAAAATAAAATCCCCTTAAAAGGACATTTCTGTAAACAATCTGTGATATGTAAAATGAATCCAGCATGCATCTTATGAAAAAACGGTAACCATAACAATAAAAAGAGGAATGAAACGTTAAACCAAATGTTACACCAAACAGTCGAAGAAATAATCGCAGTCTTCACGATTGATCGCACGCTTTCAAATCTCGATTTCGATTAGAAAACGATTATTTGTTCAGCGCTTATCAATATTTTGATAACGTATCAAATGACAATCCATCAAATGACT
>NC_045742.1:23699505-23704898 GCF_008692095.1 Etheostoma spectabile
GGGGGGGGGGGTGATCTGTTCCCAGCTCTGGTACAGTGGAACCATTTTGGTTTTATGAAGTGATGTTAGTAGAGAATACAACATGGGTGTTGGATACCATGATGGATTATATCAGACAAGGCAGCAGTGTCTCTGCAAGCTGCTTCTCAATTGGTTTAGAGAACAAGGGAAGACCAAGGCTTCCAGCAGAAGACAAGTCACATCTGTATTAAAACAGATGGAAACATGAAGGACAAATCTCAGTCAATTTAAGCTTTTCTCGGGAATTCATTATATAATAAGTGAACAGTACAGTACTGCCCTACAAAGCTAAAAGACCTTAAGAGTGTAGAACTGAGAAAAATGACTTTAAACTCATTCTGTTGTCCAGCCAAATATGTTGCAGGCAGGATATCGAAAATTTGGCCATACTTTGTTTTTGTTTTTTAAAGTGATTTATCAACAACATGACATAACATGAAAAGCTTAAACTCAAACTTGACCTTTGACCCTTATTTGGAAGTTATTGTACTCTGCCTTTGTATTATCTACACGATTATAAGAGGTCATGCAAAGGCATTAACTAACATTTTATCACTCACTAGGTTTCTGATCGATAATCAAATCTACATAATGCCATCTACATATCATCTAGTCATCATGGCACAATTATGCTTAGCATAATATAAACATAAGTATAATGAGAATTGATTTATATTTGAAGGTCACTTTTCCACTCCCATATCACCTACTGTATTTTATTACCCTATTCAATATTGTTGTATAGAATTGTAATAAAACAATACTATTACTCATCCTATTTTATGGTATAACTGGTATTCCTAATATTGTGGTCAGCGGTCATATATCAGAATATTTTCATCAATGTCAATCCAAACAAATTGCCTCGAGGCTTAATACCACATCAATGTGCAAATTTACATAATTAATACCTAGTCCTAGGTCAGGGGTTATCAATAACCAGCATCATCATCAAGAATGAAGATGTGAACATAAAGATCATTCACGGGCATGTTAAGTAGCCACATTGGTTTGTTTTGGTCTTATAATACATCCATAAATGCTCCAGCAGAGAAGATGGTTAAATGAGTCAGCAGTTAAGGTTACAAGAATTTGTCCATATTTCAAGATATGTGGCAAACTAAGATAAACAAGGGACAGCTTTTGTTTTAGCTTGTTTGTCAAAATGTAGATATTATAGCAGTAGTAGGTTAGAGTAGAGCTGTGTGTGTGTGAACGCAGGGTGGACGACAGTGGAGTGCCCAGAGAGATCAGATTTAAATATATCACTTCCTACATGTGTGTGCCTGTAGACAGATGATTGGGTCTTGATAGGCTATTTACATTTGGGTTTTATCGTAACCCACTTACAGTGACGAGCGTAGTGGTATGTTTCCCGACATTGCTGTTCAGAATCCCGTCTAGCTTCTTTGTATCCAAATGAATTGTGCTTGATACTGCATGGCATTTTGTCTGGTTTATCTGGGTGTTGTGTCCAGAGTGACTTCGTTAGAACCACAATAAGCCCTACCAAAACTTATTGACATGTGAATAAAGATGCATTTACGGGGGGGTAGATATAGCCTATAATGTGTCTGAAATGAATACGGACGACCATCCAATTTTAACAACCTCATCCACATTGTCAAAATCCTTTAGATATTGAGTCATTACATAACATTTTTTATATATGTAACAGAAGCCCATTATTTACTGAAACCATCTTAACAACACACTACCTGAATGCCTTTTTCTAGTCTGCTTCTGCAAAATGTTTTGGTGGCGGTGATGTGATCATTCAAAGGTTGTTCTAATCGTGCAACCAAAAACTCAGATAGGACTGATAGTCTAGTCTGGATTTACCCTGCAGAGATCTGAGGAGCAGTAAACCATAGTCCAGAGTTTAGAACCCAAAGAAAACAGAAGGTGACGGATATCCGGCCGAAAATTCGGGACATCCGTTGGAATTTCCACCGGCACCTGGACAATCCTGGAAGTGGAACGTCTTCGATATAAACTACCCCTGTGGAAAATGTAACCAATGTCTTCATGGAGTTTCAAACATTAGCTAGTATTCCTTCAATAACTCCTCATAGATACAGATAAACTAAATGAACAAGGCTAAGTGGACTTTTGAGTTATTATCTTTTCATGAAACAAAGTAATCTACTTACAGTTTTTCTTCACACCCACACATAACTGGAACAAAGAAGTAAATGTACAGTGGAAGTTATTAGGCCTCTGGGTGTGTGTGCATGCATGTTTCTCTAATCAGGCTTACTGTTCCCCTCTAAAACCTTATTAAACCTATTAAAGAGATATTGATGAGGCACAGAGTGATTGACAGTTGCGTGTGTGTGTTCTTGGTTTTTAAACCTCCAGATTCTTTAGTCTGAGCAGATGAGACAAAGCTCTGCCTGCAAACACACCCAAACATCCACACACATCCCCAAACATACACAGGGGTTTTTGATACAAGGACTGGCAGTGACACTTTAATATGAATTTTACATGTGTTTTGAGGCTGTTGAAGTCTTGCTTACTTCTGTAATCTGGGTAAACAGTGGAGCTCAGTCTGTACTTTGAGCTGTGATGGGTTTTCAGCAACTGTCAGAAAGCTTATTTTCCATCCCCAACTGAGATGTAGGTGGTGAAATTCAAAAAGCCCCAGACCCAGGGAGTAAATGACCCTGTTTGATGGCAGAGTGCATGCTTAAATCTTATTTTTCCAACTTCTCTCACAGGCCGAGAATAAAAACTTTCTATCAAAATCACACAGAAAGTGATGCGACGCAGAAAAGGTTATAAGCCGGCTCAGTCCTCTCTCTGTCTGTCTGTAAAAATCCCTTGTGGAGGAACCCACCCACCCCCGCCACACAGACTGGTGCTCCAAGACATGTAATTCAATTTAATTAAGAGCAAACAATAAAACAATCTGAGATGAGATTTCGTCAGCCTGAGGTCTTTGCGCCAGGGGCCCGGAGTGAGCCGCACAGTGAGGGCCGCGCTTTGGGAGCGAGAAGCATGCTGGGGCCTTGCACTGTCTCCTCCGTCACCACCTGGGTCTCTGTCTAATTAATAATGTATGTAATCAGGGAATGAGCAGAGCGAGTGAGGGAGACAGAGAATTAATAGATTGTGTACTTAGGGATTGACAGAAAGAATGTAGGACGGGGTAGAAAGAAGGAGAGAGATTTCCTCCCTTTCTATTTGAGACATTGGTCTGACGTTGGTCACCATGGTCCAATTGGAAGAAAAGTGTCTGTGTTGTCTTTTACTCTGTGAATCCCCCCTCTTCTTTATGTTTGCACATTGGAAACGGGCTGAGATGGAACCAGAACCAATCAGACAGAATAATGAACTTTTCCTTTTGTTATTTTCCTCTCCTTTTTTAACTTATTTTAGAAACATTTCGTACACAAGGTCAGACACAGTACTTATGCAACGCAAACGATCAAAGAAACTGATTCACACAAACTTAATAAAGAGAGCCAACACCAGAGTCTGGCAGGCAGAAAAACCCGTCCTTGGATTTGCGGGTTGCTTATTTCTTCTATTGAGACACACTTGGCCTAAAAGGAAATTATATTTCAAAGCTAAATTCCATATAAATCAATCTGGGACAGAATTGTTGGCTTTTGGAGGCACACACATGGACCTAAAGAGACATTTTTTAACAGCAACTATTGATGGCCACAGAAGCTTCATGAAGCTTTGTGAACTATTTTCCTTATTTTCTGAGACCACTAGTTGGTGCAATTGATTTAAAGAAAAAGGTCAAAGGAATGGCAATTCAGTGTGTTTTCAACCCTTTCTTGAGGCGGTTTTGAGATGTTCCTACTTTTCTTTTTATTATTTATTTATTTTGTGTTGGACACTGGCTGAAGAGGCTGATACATTTTTCCTGGCGACAGGGACATTGTGGGGCCAGAGTTTTTTTGGCGCACAGCTTTCTGACCCCCATCAGTCTTCAGGTTTGTGTTTTTACCGTGCAAAGTTTGGAATCAAGGCTAACAACCGGCGCTCGCCATGCAGCAGGGTTGGGAAACGCCAGGGCTGGCACGGGAGCACAGAGGAGCGTCCTGCCTGCATCCCATTTTGACAAGGTGACCAACAGCCACGGCCCCCCCTATGGAAGCTGCCAATGGTAGCCCCAAACGCACATATCGATCAAGATACGTTAAATCTGAAGATAGTTTGGCTGGGACTTTGTTACAGCAAAGGTTGCCATTCCCCTCCTTCACGCCGATTTTTTGTGTGCACATGGACTGTTGGTGGATGTAAAGAACTGGCATTCTCTCAGCCTCAGATTACTTCCACCGTCTACTTGCCAGTTTTCCAGCCCTCTCTCAGCCCACTTTCTCAGCATCCGCCGTTAAAAACGCCGCTAAATCTTTTCAACGCCTTATTTGTGCCTGTTTTGCGGGACCTGCCTTTTCTTTTTGTGTACTTGGATGACATCCTGTTAGCGAGCACGTCCAAATCTCAGCACCTGGCGCACTTCCGAACCCCATTTTGAGCGGCTTAGCCAACATGGGCTAATTGTCAACCCTGCCAAGTGTCTGTTCGGTCTCTCCACCATTGACTTCTTGGGACACTAAGTCACTAAGGACGGTGCAGTCCCTCTCCCATAAAAGGTGGAGGTGGCCACACAGATCCCACGCCCACTCACTGTCAAATCCCTGCAGGAGTTCATCAGCATGGTGAATTTTTACCACCGCATCAAGCCGCTCAGCTCATGCGGCCCTTGCACAAGGCCTTGAAAGGTAAGCCTAGGCATGCCGGATTGCAGCATGGACTGAATTGAGAGCGGGGACAAAGCTTTTGCTGCCACTAAGGCAGCTCTGATGATCGCCACCTGGCACATCCTTCTCCCACAGCCTCCATTGCCATTAAGACGGACGCCTCAAAATACACTGTCGGTGCTGTCTACGAGCTGTGTGTAGGCGGGGCCTGGCACCCGCTTGGTTTCTTTAGCCGTCAGTTTTGCCCCATTGAGCAGAAGTACAGCACTTTCAACTGGGAGCTGCTGGGTCTCTACCTCGCCATCAGACACTTTTGGCACGTTGCCAGTAAGAACAACCACGTGGCGGACTGCCTGTCACGTGCTGTGGCAGGGGCAATCCATCTTGGTTTGGATTACAACCGCATGGCAACAAATCAGACCACAGACCTGGATATGCAACTCCTGAGGACCTCAACTACAGGGCCGCAGATCCAGGACGGGGTTTATGTCGATGTCAGCACCACACTCTTGTGTGAAGTCTCAACGGGATGGAAACAAAGTTTTTGATGCCATCCATGGTTTTAATGTTGTGGTGTTCATTTACCCATTTGGTCTGACCCTGTATTTTTAATCAATGTTGTTGTCTTTGTTGTCATGTACTGTATGT
>NC_045742.1:23704908-23716795 GCF_008692095.1 Etheostoma spectabile
TTCTTTGCTACTGCAGCAAAACTAATCATCCCTTGGGGACAAATAAAGGTCTTGAACTTAAACCTGAACTTCTTCCACCCAGGTTCGAAAACGTCCCAAAGACTGGTTGTAGCAAAGTTTGTTTGGCACGGCCAAAAAGTGGTTGAGGGATTGGGCCTGTGTTGAATGCCAACGGGCCAAAGTATATCGCCACTCTAAAGCAATTTCCACAGGTTTTGTACATGCAGTAAATCTTACTGACCTTTACCAGTTGAAAATTACAGGACTATGAAGATCCATTGCACGTTCTTACATAATGTCACTGGCTGCATGTTCTCCAAACTAAGGTACTTTGTGATTTTAGCAAAGTAAGCTGCCTGGCACATAATAAGCTACTTTACATTGATTCCCAATAGAAGTCGGAAGGAAGAACAGTTACTAATCTTGTTCTCTCTTGTTAAGCTTCAGTCAATTTTGAAACTAGCTAAATGTGCAATAATTATGTCTAATTAGCCTCTGGAGAGAACTGTCAATGCAGTGGGATATAACCAAACACTGATCACTGGATGCACAACTTGATTTTGCTAAGTGGTCACTCCAAGAGTATTTTCTTTCTTCTAAAGCTTCATTAATGAGCATTCGTGTACTCAGACAACTATTATCAAAATCTAACCTTTTCCCTTTTTGGATGGAGTGTTCATTCTGCTTAAGTTAACCCTTTTTACATTCTGATTGTTCACTTCCACATCCGTGATGTCTCGATTAGTGGGATCCTCTTCTGTCTTCTTTCTGTCCTCTGATTTTCAGTGGTAAGATGATGCATATCAGTCTATGTCAGTATGCATGATAATAATGCCTTTCTGCTTTTTAGTTGTGTTTCCACTGTATGGTGTTACGGCATAGGCTACTGCTGAGTGAGACATGGATGCAGACCTACATAATACCTGTTCATGCACAAAAACCCTCTAAGAATGATTTTAATACTCCACTAAACTCTACTTTGCCTTTTTGGTGTTGGCAACTTGTTAATTGAGACCAACAAGCAGTTCCGGCTGGTTTTGGTAAGCGTGTGAAAAAAACTTGAAATGAAAAATACAACACAAATACATTTTTAAAAACCGGTTCAAGGTTCAATTTTAGGCCCTCTTTCATCCTCATTATACATATTTCCCCTTGGCTCTACTTGAGAAATACAATATGTCATAGCACGGTTGTGTGGATAATAGACAATCCAGCTACACCCAAGAGTGCCTACTCTCTGAAAAAACTTTTAAACTCTCTCAATAATATCAAAAGTTGGATGGCGAGAAAAACAAATCTTGAACATGAATCATGCCCTTGAGGCTCTGTCAGCAGCCTAACCAATGAGCTTGGGCCCTTCTCTGCAAACTTGCATAATGAATTCCAAAACCTAGGTGACTTCCTGGACACTTCATTGAATTTTAAAAAACAAGTCAGTTGTGTTGTGAAAGGCAGCATGTCCAAGCTTTGAATCATGGCCAAAAAAAAGCTGTTTTTGTCCAACCAGGACCTGGAAAAAGGCTTAGTTATAAAGTTATCTCTGCTTTTATCACCTCTCAGCATGAATATTTTAATTCCATGTATTTTCGGTTGACCCATTCCACCCTCAACTCTAAAGGGTAAAAAATACAGCCGCTAGACTTCTAACTGGAACGATAAAAAGACAACACGTCACCCCTGTTCTGGCTCACCTGCAGTGCACCAGTGAAATATAGAATTGATTTTGAAAGCTGTTTTTAATCCCTTAGATGGATTAGCTCCACAACACATTACTGACCTGCTAGTATATATCCTTGACATTCCACTTCCGGGATTGCTCCGGTGCCGCATGAAATTTCGGCGGATGCATGTATTTTCCGTTTCCTTCCGCTTTCTTTGTGTTGGAATTTTAAACTCCAGGGGATTTATGAGGACTATTGTTGACTGCTCCTCAGATCTCTGCAGGGTAAATTGACACAGCTAGCTAGATCGATCATAAATTATGTCCATCATTTCCGAATTTTTGTCCGCCAGTCGCCACTAGCTTTGATGCTAACCGTCCCATTTTGTTCAACATCCGAATGGTAAGATGTGACCACAGATCGTCTATTACCATTTTAAACTGTTCTATAGAGAATAATTGTATTATGGTATTGAGTTTTGGCGTGAGTTTTGGCCTTTTTTGAAGAAATGTAAATAGTTTGTCCTTTATACGAGTTATAATGTCAATTTTTGTACTGGATAAATCCAAATATATAGGAGGGTTACGGTTTTAGACAACATTGCTGTGTGTGTGATATAAAAAAATTATTTTGATTATTTGCCTAAGTTAATGTCATGAGGGCAAAAGCGTCTGGAGTTTTCTTTAAAGAATTCTTTTTGATATTTTGTCAACTGTATAAGTTATAATGTATATTTTTTGACTCCCAAGACATATGAGAAGTGTTTTAGACAGGAGATTTGCTTAGCTTTTATTGCTGTGTGGGTAATATCAATAGCCTACATATCTATGAGATTCAGTTTCCATTTTATTGAATTATTTGTCTTTATGGTCCCAAAACCTTTTTTACGAAGTGTGACCTCACTGCAGCGCAAATATTCTTTTTTAAAGATTATTTTTGGGGCGTTTTAGGCCTTTATTTTCACATGACAGATGAAGACATGAAAGGGGAGAGAGAGGGGGAATGACATGCAGTAAAGGGCCACAGGTCGGAGTCCAACCCACAGCTGCTGCGTCTAGGACTAAACCTCTATATATGTGCACCCACTCTACCAACTGAGCTAACCTGGCCACTGCAGCACAACCATTCTAATAGCCCAGTTTGTCCTGAAACCAAATTGTGTTTGTATATCAATTGTGCACAACAGGGTTGATATTTTACAAGGTATTTTAGAAAATAAAACCAGACGGACCGTGAGTTGTCAAAAATATCTCATTGTGCAGCGGGTTAAGGCAAAAATGTGGATAGTAATCATGGAAACATTAATTGGTTATGTGACAAGGTCATGTGAGCTAGGCTTTTATGCATTTCTTTCACAGAACCCTATAAAAATAACGTGTAATACACTTACAATTAGAGATGAGCCGGATATTTGGCTGAAACGAGTATCCGGTACAGATAAAGCACTTTTGCCGAATACAAGTATTGTACGAGTAATACGAGTCTGTATTTGTGCTCGGATTGGGTAGCGGACCGTGTCTGCGTTCTGTGATAGGCTAGTTGTCACAGCGCCCTCCCCTACACACACGCTCTGCTCACTCACACACAGATCACTGAGAAATGAACATCTCCCTCCCTCTCCCTCAGTCGCTCAGGTCTGTTCCGTTAACGTTTAGGGTTTCTTCAGCTTCAGGTTTGTTTTTTACTTCAGTTTGTAGTACTTACTTAACCAGTAGATTTCTGGTAAACGTGGCGTTTGTTCAGACACGGTGCTTAAAATGCAACTTGCGTTGCGTCTCTGATGTTGGAGTTTTGTTTTTATCAAATTTATTCAATCCATTTGATCCGTAGAACACAGTACACCCCTCTCTCAATTTCTTTCTCTCTCTCTTTCTCTCTCTCTGTGTCTCTCTCTCATCTCTCTCACGCACACACACACACACTCACACACACCTGGTGTGGAAATAAAAAAAAAGAAAAGAACCAAAAAAAAAAAAAAAATCACACTGATCATAAAAAAAATTTAAGTTAAAAAAGAAAGTTATATTGAGTATGAAAACTCTTGTTCATTACATTTTACTTCATAATTGCAACCGCATGTGTTGTATTCATTGTTGCAAAACTTGTTCTGTATATAGTTTGTTTGTTACCATGACAACATCATTGATCTGAAGCTTGATGCTGTCATGGAAATAGTTTTCAAATCAGCAATAAATATAACAATTTCTGATCAACCCATATCAATTGCATGCTTAAAATAACATACATGTTAAAGCCCCGCCCATTTCAAGACAACCAGACCCACTTCCGGGTTAAATCTGACCACTTAGGCCCCGCCCAGTCCGAGTACGGATCCGGATACAGATAATTCATGTGGTAAACGGATACAGATACAGATAATGCTGTACTCGCTCATCCCTACTTACAATAATTATATACAAAAGGTATTGCCACTGTTCATACACCCCCAACCGGCCCGTCAGACACCGCCCAACAAGAGCCTGGGTCTGTCCCAGGTTACTTCCTAAAAGGGAGTTTTTCTTTGCCACTTGCTTGCTCTTGGGGGAGTTACTAGAATTGTTGGGGCTTTGTAAATTATAGAGTATGGTCTAGACCTACTCTATCTGTGAAGAAAACCATGCTGTACATAGTTTTCAAAAAGAACTGCAATAAAGTGCAATGCACAATTTATTTCTCATAGCAACAAGTGCTCTGCAGCGAGTTCAATATGCTAATACGTCTAAACTGGACTCAAAATTACAACAAAGTACACCATTGCCATACAATGTGTCTTTAAAGGTGCCCTTTCACACAAAACCATTTTTTGCATTTTTTAAAATACGTGAGGTCCATACGTGTTTGTTTTATGCCGTGAATGTGAAAATGAACTGCTACATTCTCTGTCAGCTTTAGCCACTGAAAAGAAATAAGCGGAGAAATCAGGCCAATTACAGAAGCTGGTCAGTCTGATGTCATCATCATAAATGAAATCACCGACTGAGGTGATTGGAAAATCTTTCAGAAATGTACAAACCATATTTGTGGCTTGCTGGCATGCTAACATCTTAACAATGGGCATTTTTACATGTAATTTGTCAAATGGTAATCTACCACTTAGCATGTACTGTACGTGTAGGCCTATACGTGTTAGCAACATAGCTTGTTATGTCGGCATTCAGAGAGCCCTGAGGTTGTTGAAAAAATGAGTGTTAGATTACGTCAAATTACTTAAAACAGTGCTTACAGGAAGAGTAGCAAAAGCAGTACATTAGTAGAGCAGACGCAGCAGCTTCGTGGTTCTGTCTGCTTTGTAGCGAGCATAAATAGAAATACACATTGCTAAGACAGTGGTTAATCCTTTCTGACTTCTCCCTCCGGAATGGAATGTGCATTACATCGCTTTTTTAAAGATTGTTTTACATCTTCATGCATTTAATGGAGAGAGCGGTGACACAACAAAACGACCATGGGTCAGATTCAAACCCGGGCTGCCGCCAAGGACATTCTGGCGGCTTTTCCGGGATCCCACAAATTTGCTGCTGCATTATTGAAGTAAAAGTTACCATTCACTGGCCAGGACGGCTGTAGCAGCTGAGGTTTTTGAGACACCCTGTGATCACCCTTCCAGCAAGAGTGAGACAGCAGTGGTAGATACAGTAAGTCAGTAAGTTATAGGAAGTTAATGGGCCTGTTAATTGTGTGGAAATGGTAGTAGATACTGGTATTGGATATACATATATATATATATATATATATATATGTATATATATATATATATATATATAGGACGGAATCTGTGTCCTATACCCACATGTCCCTACTAGATGAAGGCAAAGTGATGTGAAAAGAGAGGGTGAGAGAGAGAGAGAGAGAGAGAGAGAGAGAGAGAGAGAGAGAGAGAGAGAGAGAGAGAGAGAGAGAGAGAGCGAGAGAGAGAAAGGTGTTATCCATTGACCTTGCAGAGTGGAACCAGGAGGCAAAGCAACATTGGTATTTAGGCCCCCCACGGTGCCACAGGGGCAGTCATTCATTGTGTGTGTGCCTTTGTGTGTGCGACCCATATGCTCTGTCCACCCCGGGGGGCCACAGCAGCAGTTCAATGTCTTTAAAATTCAAAGAAAGAGAGTTCATGCATTTGACGATTGAAGTTCTGTTGACATCAAAAGACAATAAACTCAGAGGAAACTCCTCAAGGGAGTTTGCCTAGACAGGGAGAGAATGTATAGTTTCTCTCGCCTAAGAAATGGCACGGGCGAGACATGATGCGTTCAAGTACAGTGTTGAGTATAGGTCACCTGCACTCAGAGCCCAACACCCAACAAATGTTGCTGGGCTTAGACAAAAAATCAGAGTTGTTAATAGGTTCATACTATCTATCCATTCCTTAGAAATAACATGCAGGGAGCTCTGCACGCAGAGGTCTATTAAAGTTTCTTCGGCTCAGCTCAGTTGACTTTAATCAGAGTGCACAGTGTAGATTCACTGGCATAGATCTAAGCATGCAGACATACTTTTATGTTATTGCCTTTAGTTCTCTAAGTCTGTTGGATTGCAGTCCTGCGCTGCCCTCCCACGTTCACTTTTCCCCCCTTTGACTCAGCCTACAACACAACTGCAAATGTATATTCTGCAAGTTGTCTGCATTTCAAATGACGTAAAGCCGTAACAGCCCCGCTGTCATTGTTGGCCAATTACTTCTTTAAGCTCCCAGGAATCAGACAACAGATTACTGATTTGCACTATACGGATTAAAGAAGTGAGTCTGTTATTTGATTTGTGTCATACTATCTAAAGCAAGAGAACTTGTAATCCTTAATGTAATGTGTGCCTGCATGTGTGTGTGTGAGTGTGTGTGTGTGTGTGTGCGTGAGCGTGTTAAAAGTGTGTTTGACTCTTTCTATATATGAAATCAAACATATCCTTGCTCTATTAAGCACACAATTAGCCTCTGTGATAGACAGGAGCAAGCTTAGTGTTAACTCTGCTCGCCTTGATCTCACACACACACACACACACACACACACACACACACACACACACACACATATTAAGTCATAACACTTGGATACTAATAAAGGGACACATATTCACACATTTATACAATGATGAATGTATTCACACACTTGGACCCATGGACTATATCTGTCAAAGTGTGTTTGCATTAATGCCGTTTCTGTGTGTGTGTGTATGTGTGTGTGTGTGTGTGTGTGTGTGTGTGTGTGTGTGTGTGTGTGCATATGCATATGACTAACATCAATGGTAATGAGGTTGGACTTTCAACAAGTAGTTTTCCATTGTCTGTCAAAAGAAAGAGAAAAAAACCCTCATCAAAAAGCGAAGGATCAAGGGGGACAGTAAAAATAGCCCACACAAAGACTGATGCAAAAGATTTTTTAGCTGTAGGCTGATGGAAAAAATGTGGCCCCTTCTATCCCCCTTCATCCAACACTCATTTCTTTTTAAGCTTCAAGCATTTCATCCGTAAGCTGCCGAAACCTTGTAAGTCCAAATTGTGTTTTATTACTGTATCAGTCAAATTTAGGATCATTAACGTAGCTCAAAGGTTTATAAGGTTTATTTTTTTATTGAAAGTAATGACTATGTAACGTCAACAACATTAACATGAACCTTTATACTGTGCATAAAGAAAGTTGTCATTACATCAATGCTGTCTCCTCCTAACTCCTGTTAAATCATATAAGGCTAACGCTATCTTCAGTTAATTCTTGTTCATTTTGATTTGTTAGATCACTGTTAGTTTTTTAATCCATGTTTTGGGGATCCTAAAATATTTCGACTTTTTCTACGGAGTTTTAAATTGTTTATGTGCTGTATTTTTTTTCAAAGCTGTGAACTTGCACGTAATTTTGTATCACAGTGTACTGGGGAATGACAAATAAATTAATCTTGAATCTTGAATGTCCACGCTGCACTCATTAAGATCTCATCTGAACAGATTTATGTCATTCAAACAACTTTTTGTAATCTAGAATTTATACAGCCAACTCAAAATGACAGGTTTTACAGAGAAGCCAAACTAAAGGCTTGGTTAGCAACAGTTAGCAACAATTAGCTGCGGTTAGCGGTTAGCTCCGGTCAGCTCCAGTTAGCTCCATTATCAAGATATGGAGTGGAGCAGACTGCTACGGAGAGGGATAACAACAAGACTCTGGGAAATGACGTCTGGGGAGCTTTCACAGTGTTTCTGGGGTTTATAAGTACAGTTAATTCCACAGCAAGACCACCAGCACCATGCTACTACTAGCGATAGCCTCTGAGCCTGAAGTGAAGCGTTGACACCGTGTCATGCTAACCTTAGTATCTTTGTCTTAACCCTTGTGTTGTCTTCATGTTAACCATGAACTTGTCCTTCCAGGTCAAAATTGAAAAGGGACATTTTTTTTGTGCTTTCCCAATGTTTTTGTCGCTTTTTCTGATTTATTTCTCACTTTTTCCATGTTTTTGGCGCTTTAAAAAAAAAAACCTGAGCTGGTTTAATAATAGATTTCATACTTATTCTTGGAATTCATGGTCAACGAACCTCATTTATATCAAATTATACACAGGTCTTTAGTTAAAAAGGCAATAATTTTGAATAATTTTGACTAATAGTTAAGACCAGAGGAAGTTGAGAGGATCATAGATGGGTGTCTATGGGATGTCAAAGTTTAGTCCGGATACTCTTTTGAACCATTAAAAAAAAATTAAAATGCTATAAAATTAAATAAAACACTCAAAAAATGCAATGAAAGTAATCATTAATGTTACCTGAAGAATGTTGTATGGAATCATCCATGTTGTTTTTGGGCAATTTGGGTGAAAGAAATCCACATTTCTGATATAAAACACTTTGAAACACTTTGACACTTGAGTCCCATATTCAGATGTTCATCTACGTTATGTTATATGTTCATTCTCTATATGGGGGTGGCAGTAGCTCAGTCTGTAGGGTGTTGGGTTGGGAACCAGAGGATTGCTAGTTCAAGTCTGCATACGTATAACAATACTGAGCACTTGTATAGTTCAGGCCTGTGTGTAATAACAGCAGAGTGTAAATTGTAATTTCTCATTGTGGGACTAATAAAGGATACATTATTAGTAATAACTTTTTTTTATTGTTACCAGAGTTGTTGGGCGGTACAAGTCCATCTGTGTGCACTCATGTCCCAGTAATGCATAATACTTAACTTATTCCCTGGAGTCCTTCTGTCTTCTTGCCTCGCAGCTTTCCTTAAATTGTGGTAGCACCTAGATCGTTGCCGTGGTCCAGCTTGTTAGTTGCCACTGCTCATCACACCAATTGGGATTATTTTGAAAAAATCATATTTATGTATATCTGCATCACTGTCTCTGTGTCCCGCCCAACAACAACCAGGGTCTGTCCGAGGTTTCTGCCTAAATGCTTGCTCTTGGGGGGGGAACTGTTGCGTCTTTGTAAATGAATTAAAATCTGTAAAGTGTCCTGACATAACTTCTGTTATGATCTGAATATAAATTGAATTAAATGTTCCACAGATAATCGAGGAGCTGACGTTAGGGGCCATCACAAAAGTGAATGCTAATGGACCAAGACAGTGTGGACCCACTGTGAGTATAAATCCCAATATAGACACATATTTGTTACAGCCCTAGTCTCTTTCGCTTTTCATGAAGTACACTAATGATAAAGCATGGTTATATATATATTTTAGGAGCGGCAGATGAAGAAAAGCAAGCCAGTCCATGTTGGTGTATTTTGTAGGGAACATCCAATAATCATCATACAGCATCCAGCAGCAAAAACAGCTTTGGTAGTAAAAATGTCAAGAGGAGCAGTGTTTATCATTTACTCAGTGCTTTATCAATCTTTGTGAGCCCCTTATTGATTTCTCAATCAATACCACATATCACCTCAGTATGATGAATGGTCCATTATTCATACATTACTTATATTCTCACTTTTAAATGGCTGGATCCCTCGATTCCAGTTCTAAAAATTACCCCTTGTGTGAAGTGCTGTGCTCCCCTGGGACTGCTGAAAACTTGTGAAAAGAAAAAGGCACTTTAGTTAGAAATTGAAACGTTGGTTTCAAGTTTTAACCTTCACTACTTAGGCCTTGGAACACTTATCTGAGGGAGACGTCGAAGTAAGTCTCTCCTTGGGTTTATGAGTGGGCGAAGATGCGGAGAGGAAGTGATAGTAGAATTGAATTCTTTTACTGGAAGATCTCAGTCTCCTCTTGAGAAAGAGAGAGGTGTCACATCTGTGGGAAGCGCACTGATAAGGGTGGCAGGCTCCTCTAGGGCGGTGGACCTGCAAAGATAAAGGACAACGTGAAGTGTCAGGAATTGAAATTAGACCTGCGATGTCTTGTCTGTTTCACTGACAAAGTTTACTGTGGATATTCTTCAGTTTTGCATAATCTGTGGATTGTTTTGTTTTGAAAGTGGTCTCGAAAATGGACTGGTGAACACCACCTTAAAATCCCCTTATTGTTAAAAGCGGAAAATTAAGATAAAGGGAAGAGGATGTGCACAGCCTGCTCTCTTGCTGAACTTCAAAAACCCTTAATTACAGGATCGCACGCTTCTCGGAATCTGGAACACTGCAGTCTGCAGCTTGTTGATGATCATGCAATCTTACAGAGCCGCGGTCGAGCTGCTGCTCTGCCCAGTGCGTTGCATTCGGACACCTAAGGGGGATTTTTGCATGTGGTATCTGACGCTAAGAGCAAGCGTCAGGAGTAAGAATGGGTTGGGACATGTGATGACAGACATATGGTTTATCCCTTTCCAAGGGGGGAGAACAGGGAAATGTGAGAGACTGGGTTCAGAAAAAAAGATCCTTCACACGCTTTCACATCCACACAAATAACCTACAAAGTGTGTGTCTCTTATACTGCAAATCTGTCTTCTCTGTGTGGAGAATGAGTGGTTGCTGTAGCTACCGAAGCAGAGAAGCTGGTAAGGCAAGGTGGAAAAAAAACATAGAGCTATTCAGTTTGAGAAGAAACACACACACACACACACACACACTCACTATGTAATATTGATCAGTAAAGCTAAAAAGCAGCTTCCATCTTCATTAGCTGCTGAAGGTTAAGTCAGCGTGAAGGTGAGAGATGGAGTGTGTGTGTGTGTGTGTTTGTGTTTGTGCATTTGCCTCTGTGTATTGTTGTCATCCTGCAGTTTCCATCTCTCAGTTGTCATCTGCATCTCATTCTTTCAGAATCCTATAAGAGGCTTTCACGCCGATCACTCTGTCATGAGCTTCTGTGTGTCAATCTCTCTCTCTGCCATTCCCTTCAACCCAGGAAAACACAAATCTGCAGAGTCATGGAGAGGGGACGTCTCTTCACATGAGCGCCCCTAATGCTCTCTTCAGCATAGTAAACCAACTCCAAAGTTAAGACCTCAAACTTTCAGGTGAAGGTGGCAAAAAAAAAAAAAAAAGAAACACTCTGCTCCCACAGTCTGACAAAATTGTTTTTTTGCAAGACAGAGACAAGACAGGTCACCACCTACACATCTGCCATTTGATGAGCACTCTACCCAAAACACCTTTCACGGCCTCCTGGTAGATTGTTTACCTGCCTTGTTTTGTGCAAGTGAAAATAGAATGGCCCCTAAGAGTCAATGGCAGCCAGTCATTATAATGAGGCCACAGTGACAGCAAACACAGAGAACACAGTTATTGGTTTTGTCCGATTTCAATGGAATCACGTTGCACTTTGTGGTCTCTGCCTTCGGAGTGTAGCAGCTGGTAACAAAGCATATTCACCCAAGTAACAGACTTAAGTACAAATTTGAGGTACTTGGAGGAACTTCACTTGAGTCTTTTTTTCACATGTAGTTTATTAATTTCAATATTTTATTATAAATTAAATTACCCAACAATATATAGAACAATATATAGGAATATAAGTACAGCTGGTTAGCCAACTTAGCACATAGTTGATTGACAGAGCTGGATTGTTTCCAGTTTCTACAATGTGACGATTTTTCTGCATTGAGAACTTTTCCTTTTAATACTTTAAGTACATTTTCCTGATACATACTTTTACTTAAAAATGAACTAACGTTTTTTTCAACCTGGACCAAACCCAACCCTATTTTCCTATGTTTTTGTGTCTAAGTGACTGATGGGCACAACAATCTTAGTGGTCCAGTATCAAGCAAGATCGCTGGAATTGGCAAGCTTGTATTTACTAGGGATGAGTGAGTACAGCAGTATCTGTTTCTGTTTACCACATGAATTATCTGTATCC
>NC_045742.1:23716805-23717899 GCF_008692095.1 Etheostoma spectabile
CTCGGAGTGGGCGGGGCCTAAACCGGAAGTCGTCAGATTTAACCCGGAAGTGCGTAGGGTTCTCTTGAAATGGGCAGGGCTTAAACCGGTATGTTATTTAAGCATGCAATTGATATGGGTTGATCAGAAATTGTTATTTTTATTGCTGATTAGAAAACTATTTCCATGACAGCATCAGCATGAGCTTCAGATCAGTGGTGGTTCATGGTAAAAAATATAGGCCTACAGTATACAAGTTTTGCAACAAAAATACAGCAATGTGGTTGCAATTATTAAGTAAAAAGTAATGAACAAGAGTTTCATACTCAATAATATAACTTTATTTTTTTAACTTTTATTTTCTATTATCAGTGTGATCAATTTTTTTTTATTGGTTCTTTTTATTTTCCACCAGGTATGTTGAGTGTCTGTGCCTGGTGTGAGGGAAGTATATATATTATATATATTATTATATTATATTATATATATACACTACCGGTCAAACGTTTGGGGTCCACTTAGAAATTTCCATTGCACTCCATATAGACAGAATACGTTGAGATCAGTTGCATTGTTTTTTAAACCAGCAGGCAGTAATCAGATACATTATGTGCTGACATAATTGCAAATAGGTTTGCCAGGTTTTTCTAGTTAGTTTTTAAAATGATATCAGATAGTGAACTAATGTGCCTTTGGATGATTGAATGAATGGTTGGTGATAATGGGTAATGTAGATATTGCATTAAAGATGAACTGAACTGAAATTTAAATAAGGTGATATAACAGATGTATTTTATTTCTTCTCACTGGTACAATATTAAATGGGTGAATTGTTTTTAAAAGGGATAAAATGGCAAGTTGAAAGTGTTGTTTTTGTAACATGGCGCCGCCATGTTGGATTACCATAATCTACTACGTCACTGGCATGGTAAGCTATCCGTGGCAACTAGCACTAGCAGCGCAGCCATAGGAACACCATACAAAGAGTCGGAGGCTAGAGGACTAGCTGTGGAACACAAAGAAAGAAGTCTGGGGGGCTCATACTGTCTTGGCCCTGGCTGCAGTAAGGAGCTGGACAGGGCTAAGGCAGCTGGGGTTACCACACATTTCCACAG
>NC_045742.1:23717909-23718011 GCF_008692095.1 Etheostoma spectabile
ACAAGGAAAAAACAGTCCTCAACTCATGGCTAGCAGCTAGTTGTCTTAAAACGGGCTAGCCCTCCGACAGCCCCTGGATTTTGAGTCTGTAGCATTTTTTAG
>NC_045742.1:23718092-23718192 GCF_008692095.1 Etheostoma spectabile
CTGCAGGCTCCAGTGCAGGGCAGACCGATAACCCACCGGCTAGTAACACCCCCGATGCAACTTGCCGCAGACAGGGCACTGAAACGCTCACGGCAGGCAG
>NC_045742.1:23718202-23718311 GCF_008692095.1 Etheostoma spectabile
GGCAGCTATGTTTACCTGTTATCAGCATACTATCAAGTCCACTAGGCAAAAGGCTGGGTGTAACGTTGTTGTCACATACACAAAACACGAACATATTCACTTACAAAAA
>NC_045742.1:23718336-23734001 GCF_008692095.1 Etheostoma spectabile
GCATTCAACAAAACAGAGACTGACACACCGGGCATTACTTGAAATTGAGACCCAACACGAAGCTAGATCCCAACGATCCGACCGAGGGAAAGGGCTAGCAGCTAAATACGATGGCAGCACTCTTATGACAAGAGCTGCTGGGGCCTTGCACTGTCTCCTCCGTCACCACCTGGGTCTCTGTCTAATTAAAATGTTGTAATCAGGGAATACCAGAGCGAGTGAGGGAGACGAGAAATTATAGATTGTGTACTTAGGATTGACAGAAAGAATGTAGGACGGGGTAGAAAGAAGAGAGAGATTTCCTCCCTTTCTATTTGAGACATTGGTCTGACGTTGGTCACCATGGTCCAATTGGAAGAAAGTGTCTGTGTTGGTCTTTTACTCTGTGAATCCCCCCTCTTCTTATTGTTGCACATTGGAACGGGCTGAGATGGAACCAGAACCAATCAGACAGAATAATGAACTTTCCTTTTGTTATTTTCCTCTCCTTTTTTAACTTATTTTAGAACTTTCGTACACAAGTCAGACACCAGTACTTAGCAACGCAAACCATCAAAGAAACTGATTCACACAAACTTAATAAAGAGAGCCAACACCAGAGTCTGGCAGGCAGAAAAACCCTCCTGGATTTGCGGGTTGCTTATTTCTTCTATTGAGACCCACTTGGCTAAAAGAAATTATATTTCAAAGCTAATTCCAATAAATCAATCTGGGACAGAATTGTTGGCTTTTGGAGGCACACACATGGACCTAAAGGACATTTTTTAACAGCAACTATTGATGGCCACAGAAGCTTCATAAGCTTTGTGAACTATTTTCCTTATTTTCTGAGACCACTAGTTGGTGCAATTGATTAAAGAAAGGTCAAAGAATGGCAATTCAGTTGTTTTCAACCCTTTCTGAGCGGTTTTGAGATGTTCCTACTTTTCTTTTTATTATTATTATTTTGTGTTGGACACTGGCTGAAGAGGCTGATACATTTTTCCTGGCGACAGGACATTTGGGGCCAGAGTTTTTTTGCGCACAGCTTTTCTGACCCCCTCAGTCTTCAGTTTGTGTTTTATCCGTGCAATTTTGGATCAAGGCTACAACCGGCGCTCGCCATGCAGCAGGTTGTGAAACGCCAGGCTTGCACGGGAGCACAGAGAGCGTCCTTGCCTGCATCCCATTTTGACAGGCCCAACAGCCACGGCCCCCCCTATGGAACTGCCATGGTACCCCAAACGCACATATCGATCAAGATACGTTAAATCTGAAGATAGTTTGGCGGGACTTTGTTACAGCAAAGGTTGCCATTCCCCTCCTTCACGCCGATTTTTTTGTGTGCACATGGACTGTTGGTGGATGAAGAACTGGCATCTCTCAGCCTCAGATACTTCCACCGTCACTTGCCAGTTTTCCAGCCCTCTCTCAGCCCCCTTTCTCAGCATCAGCCGCCGTTAAAAACGCCGCTAAAATCTTTTCAACGCCTTATTTGTGCCTGTTTTGCGGGACCTGCCTTTTCTTTTGGTGTACTTGGATGAACTCCTGTTAGCGAGCACGTCCAAATCTCAGCACCTGGCGCACTTCCGAACCCCATTTTGAGCGCTTAGCCAACATGGGCTATTGTCAACCCTGCCAATGTCTGTTCGGTCCTCTCCACCATTGACTTCTTGGGACACTAAGTCACTAAGGCGGTGCAGTCCCTTCCCACAAAGGTGGAGGTGGCCACACAGATCCCACGCCCACTCACTGTCAAATCCCTGCAGGATTCATCAGCATGGTGAATTTTAACCACCGCATCAGCCGCTCAGCTCATGCGCCCTTGCACAAGGCCTTGAAAGGTAAGCCTAGGCATGCCGGATTGCGCATGGACTGAATTGAGAGCGGGACAAGCTTTTGCTGCCACTAAGGCAGCTCTGATGATCGCCACCTGGCACATCCTTCCCCACAGCCTCCATTGCCATTAAGACGGACGCCTCAAAATACACTGTCGGTGCTGTCTACGAGCTGTGTGTAGGCGGGCCTGGCACCCGCTTGGTTTTCTTTAGCCGTCAGTTTTTGCCCCATTGAGCAGAAGTACAGCACTTTCAACTGGGAGCTGCTGGTCTCTACCTCGCCATCAACACTTTTGGCACGTTGCCAGTAAGACAACCACGTGGCGGATACTGCCTGTCACGGCTGTGGCAGGGGCAATCCATCTTGGTTTGATTACAACCGCATGGCAACAAATCAGACCACAGACCTGGATTATCAACTCCTGAGGACCTCAACTACAGGCCGCAGTCCAGGACGGGTTTATGTCGATGTCAGCACCACACTCTTGTGTGAAGTCTCAACGGGATGGAAACAAAGTTTTTGATGCCATCCATGGTTTTAATGTGTGGTGTTCATGTACCCATTTGGTCTGACCCTGTATTTTTAATCAATGTTGTTGTCTTTGTTGTCATGTACTGTATGTCAACTTCTTTGCTACTGCAGCAAAAACTAATCATCCCTTGGGGACAAATAAAGGTCTTGAACTTAAACCTGAACTTCTTCCACCCAGTTTCGAAAACGTCCCAAAGACTGTTGTAAGCAAGTTGTTTGGCACGGCCAAAAAGTGGTTGAGGATTGGGCCTGTGTTGAATGCCACGGGCCAAGTATATCGCCACTCTAAAGCAATTTCCACAGGTTTTGTACATGCAGTAAATCTTACTGACCTTTAACAGTTGAAAATTCAGGACTATGAAGATCCATTGCACGTTCTTACATAATGTCACTGGCTGCATGTTCTCCAACTAAGGTACTTTGTGATTTTAGCAAAGTAAGCTGCTGGCACATAATCAGCTACTTTACATTGATTCCCAATAGAAGTCGGAAGGAAGAACAGTTTACTAACTTGTCTCTCTGTTAACTTCAGTCAATTTTGAAACTAGCTACATGTGCCAATATATGTCTATAGCCTCTGGAGGAACTGTCAATGCAGTGGGATATAACCAACCACTGATCACTGGATGCACAACTTGATTTTGCTAGTGGTCACCAAGAGTATTTTCTTTCTTCTAAAGCTTCATTAATGGCATTCGTGTACTCAGACAACTATTATAAAAATCTAACCTTTTCCCTTTTTGGATGGAGTGTTCATTCCTTAAGTTAACCCTTTTTACATTCTGATTGTTCACTTCCACTCCGTGATGTCTCGATTAGTGGATCCTCTTCTGTCTTCTTTCTGTCCTCTGATTTTCAGTGGTAAGATGATGCATTTCAGTCTATTTCAGTATGCTATAATAATGCCTTTCTGCTTTTTAGTTGTGTTTCCACTTTATGGTGTTACGCATAGGCTACTGCTGATTGAGACATGGATGCAGACTACTAATACCTGTTCATGCACAAAACCCTCTAAGATGATTTAATCTCCACTAAACTCTACTTTGCCTTTTTGGTGTTGGCAACTTGTTTAATTGAGACCAACAGCAGTTCCGGCTGGTTTTGGTAGCTTGTGAAAAAAACTTGAAATGAAAATACAACACAATACATTTTTAAAAACCGGTTCAAGGTTTCAATTTTAGGCCCTCTTTCATCCTCATTATACATATTCCCCTTGGCTCTACTTGAGAATACAATATGCATAGCACGGTGTGTGGATAATAGACAATCCAGCTACACCCAAGGTGCCTACTCTCTGAAAAAACTTTAAAACTCTCTCAATAATATCAAAGTTGGATGGCGAGAAACAAATCTTGAACATGAATCATGCCCTTGAGGCTCTGTCAGCGCCAACCAATGAGCTTGGCCCTTCTCTGCAAACTTGCAATATGAATTCCAAAACCTAGGTGACTTCCGGACACTTCATTGATTTTAAAAAACAAGTCAGTTGTGTTGTGAAAGGCAGCATGTCCAAGCTTTGAATCATGGCCAAAAAAAGCTGTTTTTGTCCAACCAGGACCTAAAAAGGCTTAGTTATAAAGTTATCTCTGCTTTTATCACCTCTCAGCTGAATATTTTAATTCCATGTATTTTCGGTTGACCCATTCCACCCTCAACTCTAAAGTAAAAATACAGCCGCTAGACTTCTAACTGGAACGATAAAAAGACAACACGTCACCCCTGTCTGGCTCCCTGCAGTGCACCAGTGAAATATAGAATTGATTTTGAAAGCTGTTTTTATCCCTTAGATGTATTAGCTCCCACAACATTACTGACCTGCTAGTATATATCCTTGACATTCCCTTCCGGATTGCTCCGGTGCCGCATGAAATTTTCGGCGATGCATGTATTTTCCGTTTCCTTCCGCTTTCTTTGTGTTGGAATTTTAAACTCCAGGGGATTTATGAGGATATTGTTGACTGCTCCTCAGATCTCTGCATGTAATTGACACAGCTAGCTAGATCGATCATAAATTATGTCCATCATTTCCGAATTTTTGTCCGCCAGGTCCCACTAGCTTTGATGCATAACCGTCCATTTTGTTCAACATCCGAATGGTAGATGTGACCACAGATCGTCTATTACCATTTTAAACTGTTTCATAGAGAATAATTGTATTATGGTATTGAGTTTTGGCGGAGTTTTGGCCTTTTTGAAGAAATGTAAATAGTTTGTCCTTTATACATTATAATGTCAATTTTTTCTGATAAATCCAAATATATAGAGGTTACGGTTTTAACAACATTGCTGTGTTTGTGATATAAAAAAATTATTTTGATTATTTCCTGTTAATGTCATGAGGGCAAAAGCGTCTGGATTTTCTTTAAAGAATTCTTTTTGAGATTTGTTCAACTGTATAAGTTATAATGTATATTTTTGACTCCCAAGCACTATGAAGGTTTTGACAGGAGATTTGCTTAGCTTTATTGCTGTGTGGGATTCAATACCACTATCTATGAGATCAGTTTTCCATTTATTGAATTATTTGTCTTTATGGTCCCAAAACCTTTTTTACGAAATGTGACCTCACTGCAGCGCAATTTTCTTTTTTAAAGATTATTTTTGGGGCGTTTTAGGCCTTTATTTTCACATACAGATGAAGACATGAAGGGGAAGAGAGGGGGAATGACATGCAGTAAAGGGCCACAGGTCGGAGTCAACCCCCAGCTGCTGCGTCTAGGACTAAACCTCTATATATGTGCACCCACTCTACCAACTGACTAACCTGCCACTGCAGCACAACCATTCTAATAGCCCAGTTTGTCCTGAACCAAATTGTGGTTTGTATATCAATTGTGCACAACAGGGTTGATATTTACAATATTTTAGAAAATAAAACCAGACGGACGTGAGTGTCAAAAATATCTCATTGTGCAGCGGGTTAGGCAAAAATGTGGATAGTAATCATGAAACATAATTGGTTATGTGACAAGGTCTGAGCTAGGCTTTTATGCATTTCTTTCACAGAACCCTATAAAATAACGTGTAATACACTTCATTAGAGATGACCGGATATTGGCTGAACGACGTATCCGGACAGATAAAGCACTTTTGCCGAATACATATGTCAGTAATACGGTCTGTATTTGTGCTCGGATTGGGTAGCGGACCGTGTCTGCTTCTGTGATAGGCTAGTTGTCACAGCGCCCTCCCCTACACACACGCTCTGCTCACTCACACACAGACACTGAGAATGACATCTCCCTCCCGCTCCCCTCAGTCGCTCAGGTCTGTTCCTTAACGTTTAGGGTTTCTTCAGCTTCAGTTTTGTTTTTACTTCAGTTTGTATTACTACTAACCAGTAGATTTCTGGTAACGTGCGTTTGTTCAGACACGGTGCTTAAAATGCAACTTGCGTTGCGTCTCTGATGTTGGAGTTTTGTTTTTATCAAATTTATTCAATCCATTTGATCGTAGAACACAGTACACCCCTCTCTCATTTCTTTCTCTCTCTCTTTCTCTCTCTCTGTGTCTCTCTCTCTATCTCTCTCACGCACCACACACACACTCACACACACCCTGTTGTGGAAATAAAAAAAAAAAGAAACCAAAAAAAAAAAAAATCAAACTGATCATAAAAAAATTTAAGTTAAAAAAGAAAGTTATATTGAGTATGAAAACTCTTGTTCATTACATTTTACTTCATAATTGCAACCGCATGTGTTGTATTCATTGTTTCCAAAACTTGTTCTGTATAGTTTTTTTTTGTTACCATGACAACATCATTGTCTAAGCTTGATGCTGTCATGGAAATAGTTTTCAAATCACAATAAATATAACATTTCTGATCAACCCATATCAATTGCATGTTAAAATAACATACATGTTAAAGCCCCGCCATTTCAAGACAACCAGACCACTTTCGGTTAATCTGACCACTTAGGCCCCGCCCAGTCCGAGTACGGATCCGGATACAGATATTCATGGTAAAACGATCATATACAGATATGCTGTACTCGCTCATCCCTACTTACAATAATTATATACAAAAGGTAGTTGCACGTTCATACACCCCCAACCGGCCCGTCAGACACCGCCAACAGAGCCTGGGTCTGTCCCAGGTTACTTCCTAAAAGGGGTTTTTCTTTGCCACTTGCTTGCTCTTGGGGGTTTAGAATTGTTGGGCTTTGTAAATTATAGAGTATGGTCTAGACCTACCTATCTGTGAAGAAAACCATGCTGTACTAGTTTTCAAAAAGAACTGCAATAAAGTGCAATGCACAATTTTCTCATAGCAACAAGTGCTCTGCAGCGAGTTCAATATGCTAATACGTCTAAACTGGACTCAAAATTACAACAAGTACACCATTGCCATACAATGTGCTTAAAGGTGCCCTTTCACACAAACCATTTTTTGCATTTTTTAAAATACGTGAGTCCATACGTGTTTGTTTATGCCGTGAATGTGAAAATGAACTGCTACATCTCTTTCAGCTTTACCCCTGAAAAGAAATAAGCGAGAAAGCAGCCAATTACAGAAGCTGGTCAGTCTGATGTCATCACATAAAATGAAATCACCGACTGAGGTGATTGAAAATCTTCAGAAATGTACACACCATATTGTGGCTTGCTGGCATGCTAACATCTTAACAATGGCATTTTTACATGTAATTTGTCAAATGGTAATCTACCACTTAGCATGTCTGTACGTGTAGGCCTATACGTGTTTAGCAACATAGCTTGTTATGTCGGCATTCAGAGAGCCCTGAGGTTGTTGAAAAAATGAGTGTTCAGATTACTTCAAATTACTTAACAGTGCTTACAGGAAGAGTAGCAAAAGCATGTACATTAGTAGAGCAGAGCAGCAGCTTCGTGGTTCTGTCTGCTTTGTAGCGAGCATAATAGAAATACACTTGCTAGACAGTGGTTAATCCTTTCTGACTTCTCCCTCCGGAATGGATGTGCATTAACATCGCTTTTTTAAAGATTGTTTTTACATCTTCATGCATTTAATGGAGAGAGCGTGACACACAACACGACCATGGGGTCAGATTCAAACCCGGGCTGGCGCCAAGGACATTCTCGGCTTTTCCGGGATCCCACAATTTGCTGCTGCATTATTGAGTAAAAGTACCATTCACTGGCCAGACCGGCTGTGCAGCTGAGGTTTGTTGAACACCCTGTGATCACCCTTCCAGCAAAGTGAGACAGCATGTTAATACGTAAGTCAGTAAGTTATAGGAAGTTAATGGCCTGTAATTGTGTGGAAATTGTAGTAGATACTGGATTGGATATACATATATTATTATATATATATATATGTTATATATATATATATATATATAGAGGAATCTGTGTCCTATACCCACATGTCCCTAATGAAGGCAAAGTGATGTAAGAAGAGAAGAGGGTGAGAGAGAGAGGAGAGAGAGAGAGAGAGAGAGGAGAGAAGAGAGAGAGAGAGCGAGAGAGAGAGGTGTTTCCATTGACCTGCAGAGTGGAACCAGGAGGCAAAGCAACATTGGTATTTAGGCCCCCCACGGTGCCACAGGGCAGTCATTCATTGTGTGTGTGCCTTTGTGTGTGCGACCATATGCTCTGTCCCACCGGGGGGCCACAGCAGCAGTTCAATGTCT
This sequence comes from Etheostoma spectabile, assembly GCF_008692095.1. Lineage (NCBI taxonomy): Eukaryota > Metazoa > Chordata > Actinopteri > Perciformes > Percidae > Etheostoma > Etheostoma spectabile. The sequence goes on from NC_045742.1 coordinate 23,726,301, forward strand.
TTAAAATTCAAAGAAGAGAGTTCATGCATTTGACGATTGAAGTTCTGTTGACATCAAAAGACAATAAACTCAGAGGAAACTCCTCAGGAGGGTTGCCTAGACAGGGAGAGAATGATAGTTTCTCTCGCCTAAAGAAATGGCACGGGCGAGACATGATGCGTTCAAGTACATGTTGAGTATAGGTCACCTGCACTCAGAGCCCAACACCCAACAAATGTTGCTGGGCTTAGACAAAAATCAGAGTTGTTAATAGGTTCTACTATCTATCCATTCCTTAGAAATAACATGCAGGGAGCTCTGCACGCAGAGGTCTATTAAAGTTTCTTCGCTCAGCTCAGTTGACTTAATCAGAGTCACAGTGTAGATTCACTGGCATAGATCTAAGCATGCAGACATACTTTTATGTTTGCCTTTAGTTCCTAAGTCTGTTGGATTGCAGTCCTGCGCTGCCCTCCCACGTTCACTTTTCCCCCCTTTGACTCAGCCTACAACACACTGCAAATGTAATTCTGCAAGTTGTCTGCATTTCAAATGACGAAGCGTAACGCCCGCTGTCATTGTTGGCCATTACTTCTTTAAGCTCCCAAACAGACAACAGATTACTGATTTGCACTATACGGATTAAAGAAGTGAGTCTGTTATTTGATTTGGTGTCATACTATCTAAGCGAGAAACTTGTAATCCTTAATGTAATGTGTGCTCATGTGTGTGTGTGAGTGTGTGTGTGTGTTGCGTGAGCGTGTTAAAAGTGTGTTTGCCTCTTTCTATATATGAAATCAAACATATCCTTGCTCTATTAAGCCCACAATGCCTCTGTGATAGACAGGGCAAGCTTAGTGTTAACCTCTGCTCGCCTTGACTCACACACACACACACACACACACACACACCACACACACACACACCTATTAAGTCATAACACTTGGATCCTAATAAAGGGACACATATTCACACATTTATACAAATGAGAATGTATTCACACACTTGGACCCATGGACTATATCTGTCAAAGTGTGTTTGCATTAATGCCGTTTCTGTGTGTGTGTGTATGTGTGTGTGTTGTGTGTGTGTGTGTGGGTGTGTGGTGTGTGTGTGTTGTGCATATGCATATGACTAACATCAATGGAATGAGGTTGGACTTTCAACAAGTAGTTTTCCATTGTCTGTCAAAAGAAAGAGAAAAAAACCCTCATCAAAAGCGAAGGATCAAGGGGGACAGTAAAATAGCCCACACAACTGATGCAAAAGATTTTTTAGCTGTAGGCTGGATGGAAAAATGTGGCCCCTCTATATCCCCCTTCATCCAACACTCATTTCTTTTAAGCTTCAAGCATTTCATCCGTAAGCTGCCGAAACCTTGTAAGTCCAATGTGTTTTTTACTGTATCAGTCAAATTTAGGATCATTAACGTAGCTCAGGTTTATAAGGTTTATTTTTTATTGAAAGTAATGACCTATGTACGTCAACAACATTAACATGCCCTTTACTGTGTCATAAAGAGTTGTCATTACATCATGCTGTCTCCTCCTAACTCCTGTTAAATCAATAAGGCTAACGCTATCTTCAGTTAATTCTTTTTCATTTTGATTTGTAGATCACTGTTAGTTTTTTAATCCATGTTTTGGATCCTAAAATATTCGACTTTTTCTACGAGTTTTAAATTGTTTATGTGCTGTATTTTTTTCAAAGCTGTGAACTTGCACGTAATTTTGTATCACAGTGTACTGGGGAATGACAAATAAATTAATCTTGAATCTTGAATGTCCACGCTGCACTCATTAAGATCTCATCTGAACAGAATTTATGTCATTCAAACAACTTTTTGTAATCTAGAATTTATACAGCCAACTCAAAATGACAGGTTTTACAGAGAACCAACTAAAGGCTTGGTTTAGCAACAGTTAGCAACAATTAGCTGCGTTTAGCGGTTAGCTCCGGTCAGCTCCAGTTACTCCATTATCAAGATATGGAGTGGAGCAGACTGCTACGGAGAGGGATAACAACAACTCTGGGAAATGACGTCTGGGAGCTTTCACAGTGTTTCGGGGTTTATAGTACAGTTATTCCACAGCAAGACCACCGCACCAGCTACTACTACGATAGCCTCTGAGCCTGAAGTGAAGCGTTGACACCGTGTCATGCTAACCTTAGTATCTTTGTCTTAACCCTTGTGTTGTCTTCATGTTACCCATGAACTTGTCTTCCAGGTCAAATTGAAAGGACATTTTTTTTGTGCTTTCCCAATGTTTTTTGTCGCTTTTTTTCTGATTATTTCTCACTTTTTCCATGTTTTTTGGCGCTTTAAAAAAAAAAACTGAGCTGGTTTAATAATAGATTTCATACTTATTCTTGAATTCATGTCAACGAACCTCATTTATTCAAATTATACACAGGTCTTTAGTTAAAAGGCATATTTTGATAATTTTGACTAATATTAAGACCAGAGGAAGTGAGAGATCATAGATGGGTGTCTATGGGATGTCAAAGTTTAGTCCGGATACTCTTTTGAACCATTAAAAAAATTAAAATGCTATAATTAAATAAAACACTCAAAAAATGCAATGAAAGTAATCATTATGTTACCTGAAGAATTTGTATGGAATCATCCATGTTGTTTTTGGCAATTGGGTGAAAGAAATCCACTTTCTGATATAAAACACTTTGAAACACTGACACTTGAGTCCCATATTCAGATGTTCCTTCTACGTTATTATTGTTCATTCTCTATATGGGGGTGGCAGGACTCAGTCTGTAGGGTGTTGGGTTGGGAACCAAGGATTGCTAGTTCAAGTCTGCTACGTATAACATACTGAGCCCTTGTATAGTTTCAGGCCTGTGTGTAATAACCAGCAAGTGTAATTGTAATTTCTCATTTGGACTAATAAAGGTACCATTATTAGTAATACTTTTTTTTATTGTTACCAGTTGTTGGGCGGTTACAAGTCCTCTGTGTGCACTCATGTCCCATAATGCATATACTACTTATTCCCGTAGTCCTTCTGTCTTCTTGCCTCGCAGCTTTCCTTAAATTGTGGTAGCACCTAATCGTTGCCGTGGTCCAGCTTGTTAGTTGCCACTGCTCATCACACCAATTGGGATTATTTTGAAAAAATCATATTTTGTATATCTGCATCATCTGTCTCTGTGTCCCGCCCAACAACAACCAGGTCTGTCAGGTGTTCTGCCTAATGCTTGCTCTTGGGGGGAACTGTTGCGTCTTTGTAAATGATTAAATCTGTAAAGTGTCCTGACATAACTTCTGTTATGATCTATATAATTAATTAATGTTCCACAGATAATCGAGGAGCTGACGTTAGGGGCCATCACAAAAGTGAATGCTAAGGGACCCAAGACAGTGGGACCCACTGTGTATAAATCCCAATATAGACACATATTTGTTACAGCCCTAGTCTCTTTCGCTTTTCATGAAGTACACTAATGATAAAGCATGGTTTATATATTTTTAGGAGCGGCAGATGGAAACAAGCCAGTCCATTTGGTGGTATTTTGTAGGTAACATCCAATAATCATCAAACAGCATCCAGCACAAAACAGCTTTGGTAGTAAAAATGTCAAGGGACAGTGTTTACTTTACTCATGTTTATCAATCTTGGTGAGCCCCTTATTGATTTCTCAATCACTACCACATATCACCTCAGTATGATGGAATGGTCCATTATTCATACATTACTTATATCTCACTTTTAAATGGCTGGATCCCTCGATTCCAGTTCTAAAATTACCCCTGGTGGAAGTGCTTGCTCCCCTGGGACTGCTGAAAACTTGTGAAAAGAAAAACGCACTTTAGTTAGAAAATTGAAACGTTGGTTCAGTTTTAACCTTCACTACTTAGGCCTTGGAACACTTATCTGAGGGAGACGTCGAAGTAAGTCTCTCTTGGTTTATGATTGGGCGAAGATGCGGAAGGAAGTGATAGTAAATTGAATTCTTTTACTGGAAGATCTCGTCTCCCTTGAGAAAGAGAGGTGTCAATCTGTGGAAGCGCACTGATAAGGTGGCAGGCTCCTCTAGGGCGGTGGACCTGCAAAGATAAAGGACAACGTGAAGTGTCAGGAATTGAAATTAGACCTGCGATGTCTTGTCTGTTTCACTGACAAGTTTACTGTGGATATTCTTCATTTTTGCATAATCGTGGATTGTTTTGTTTTGAAGTGGTCTCGAAAATGGACTGGTGAACACCACCTTAAAATCCCCTTATTGTTTAAAAGCGGAAAATTAAGATAAGGAAGAGGATGTGCCAGCCTGCTCTCTTGCTGAACTTCAAAACCCTTAATTACAGGATCGCACGCTTCTCGAATCTGGAACACTGCAGTCTGCAGCTTGTTGATGATCATGCAATCTTACAGAGCCGCGGTCGAGCTGCTGCTCTGCCCAGTGCGTTGCATTCGGACACCTAAGGGGATTTTTGCATGTGGTATCTGACGCTAAAGCAGCGTCAGGAGTAAAATGGGTTGGAACATGTGATGACGACCATCTGGTTTTATCCCTTTCCAGGGGGGAGAACAGGGAAATGTGAGAGACTGGGTTCAGAAAAAAAGACCTTCACACGCTTCACTCCACACAAATAACCACAAAGTGTGTGTCTCTTATACTGCAAATCTGTCTTCTCTGTGTGGAGAATGAGTGGTTGCTGTAGCTACGAAGCGAGAAGCTGGTAGGCAGGTGGAAAAAAAACATAGAGCTATCAGTTTGAGAAGAACAACCACAACACACACACACACCTCCTATGTAATATTGATCAAGTATCTAAAAAGCAGCTTCCATCTTCATTAGCTGCTGAGGTTAAGTCAGCGTGAAGGTGAGAGATGGAGTGTGTGTGTGTGTGTGTTTTGTTGTGTGCATTTGCCGCTGTGTATTGTTGTCATCCTGCAGTTTCCCATCTCTCGTTTGTCATCTGCATCTCATTCTTTCAGAATCCTATAAGAGCTTTCACGCGATCACTCTGTCTGACTTCTGTGTGTCAATCTCTCTCTCTGCCATTCCTTCAACCCAGAAAACACACAAATCGGCAGAGCATGGAGAGGGGCGTCTCTTCACATGAGCGCCCCTAAGTCTCGTCTTCAGCATAGTAAACCAACTCCAAAGTTAAGACCTCAAACTTCAGGTGAAGGTGGCAAAAAAAAAAAAAAAAGAAACACTCTGCTCCCACAGTCTGACAAATTGTTTTTTTGCAAGACAGAGACAAGACAGGTCACCACCTACACATCTGCCATTTGATGCCTCTATACCCAAACACCTTTCACGGCCTCCTGGTAGATTGTTTACCTGCCTTGTTTTGTGCAAGTGAAAATAGAATGGCCCCTAAGAGTCAATGGCAGCCAGTCATTATAATGAGCCACATGACAGCACACACGAGAACACAGTTATTGGTTTTGTCCATTTCAATGGACACTTTGCACTTTGTGGTCTCTGCCTTCGGAGTGTAGCAGCTGGTAACAAAGCATATCACCCAAGTAACAGACTTAAGTACAATTTGAGGTACTGTGAGGACTTCACTTGAGTCTTTTTTTCACATGTAGTTTATTAATTTCATATTTTATTATAATTAAATTACCCAACATATATAGACAATATATGGAATATAGTACAAGCTGGTTAGCCAACTTAGCACTAGTTGATTGACAAGCTGGATTGTTTCCAGTTTCTACAATGTGACGATTTTTCTGCATTGAGAACTTTCCTTTTAATACTTAAGTACATTTTCCTGATACATACTTTTCTTAAAATGAACTAACGTTTTTTTCAACCTGGACCAAACCCAACCCTATTTTCCTATGTTTTTGTGTCTAAGTGACTGATGGGCAACAATCTTAGTGGTCCAGTATCAAGCAAGATCCTGGAATTGGCAAGCTTGTATTTACTAGGATGAGTGAGTACAGCTATCTGTTTCTGTTTACCACATGAATTATCTGATCCGGATCCGTACTCGGAGTGGGCGGGGCCTAAACGAAGTCGTCAGATTAACCCGGAAGTGCGTAGGGTTCTCTTGAAATGGGCAGGGCTTAACCGGTATGTTATTTAAGCATGCAATTGTGGGTTGATCAGAAATTGTTATTTTTATGGCTGATTAGAAAACTATTTCCATGACAGCATCAGCATGAGCTTCAGATCAGTGGTGTTGTCTGGTACAAACTATATAGGCCTACAGTATATAACAAGTTTGCACAATAAATACAGCAATTGGTTGCAATTATTAAGTAAAATGTAATGAACAAGAGTTTTCATACAATAAATAACTTTTTTTTTTAACTTTTTAATTTTTCTATTATCAGTTGTGATCAATTTTTTTTTTATTGGTTTCTTTTTATTTTCCCCACCAGTTGTGATTGTCTGTGCCTGTGAGTGAGTAAGATATATATTAATATATATATATATATATATATATTATATACACTACCGGTCAAACGTTTGGGGTCACTTAGAAATTCCATTGCACTCCATTATAGCCAGAATACCCGTTGAGATCAGTTGCATTGTTTTTTTAAACCAGGGCAGTAATCAGATTACATTATGTGCTGACATAATTGCAAATAGGTTTGCCAGTGTTTTTCTAGTTAGTTTTTTAAAATGATATCAGATTAGTGAACATAATGTGCCTTTGGATGATTGAATGAATGGTTGTGATAATGGGTAATGTAGATATTGCATTAAGATGAACGAACTGAAATTTAAATAATGGTGATATAACAGATTGTATTTATTTCTTCTCACTGGTACAATTATTAAAATGGGTGATTTGTTAAAAGGATAAAATGGCAAGTTGAAAGTGTGGTTTTTGTAACATGGGCGCCGGCAGGTGGAATTCCATAATCTACTACGCACTGGCATGGTACTACTCGTGGCTAACTACACTAGCAGCGCAGCATAGGAACACACATACAAAGAGTCGGAGCTAGAGGACATATGACTGGGGACACACAAAAAAGAAGTCTGGGGGGCTCATACGGTCTTGGCCTGCGGCTAAGGAGCTGACAGGGCTAAGGCAGCTGGGGTTACCACACATTTCCACAGCTACCTTTGGACAAGGAAAAAACAGTCCTCAACTCATGGCTAGCACTAGTGTCTTAAAACGGGCTAGCCCTCCGACAGCCCCTGGATTTTGAGTCTGTAGCATTTTTAGCGACAGACTATTTGGAAAAGCTGTGCTTCTGATACAACAGCGTCACTCGTAAGGTATGTCCAACAGACTGAAACCTGAGGTCTGCAGGCTCCAGTGCGGGCAGACCGATAACCCACCGCTAGTAACACCCCCGATGCAACTTGCCGCAGACGGGCACTGAAACGCTCACGAGGCGAGGACAGAGAGGCAGCTATGTTTACCTGTTATCAGCATACTATCAAGTCCCTAGCAAAAGGCTGGGTGTAACGTTGTTTGTCACATACACAAACACGAACATATTCACTTACAAAAATAAAGCCCAACTGTCGGTCTTTATAGCATTCAACAAACAGGACTGACACACCGGGCATTACTTGAAATTGAGACCCAACACGAAGCTAGATCCAACACGATCCGACCGAGGGAAAGGGCTAGCACTAAATACGATGGCAGCACTCTATGACAAACTCCACAAGCTAGCACTCCGACCATACGGTAATAAAAACCCAGCCTCGACGATATCACAGATCGATAATGCGTTTACTACCGCTAGCTAAACCACAGAATCCAACGGAAACTCG
>NC_045742.1:23734026-23750231 GCF_008692095.1 Etheostoma spectabile
CCTCTCTACTCCACCTGAAGCTAACGGATTTTAGCCGCTACTAAACCACAGAATCCAACGTCCCTCTCTACTCCCCCTAAAGCTAGCTGATTTTAGCCGCTACTAAACCACAGAATCCAAATTCCCTCTCTACACTAGGGTGACCAGCCGCGCTTTGAGGGTCGGAAGCATTCTGGTGCCTTGCAACTGTCTCCTCCTCACCACCTGGTCTCTGCTAATTAATATGTCTGTAATCAGGAATGAGCCAGAGCGAGTGAGGGATCAGAGAAATTAATAGATGTGTGTACTTAGGATTGACGAAAAATGTAGGACGGGTGAAAGAAGGAGAGAGATTTTCCTCCCTTTGTACTTTGGACAATTGGTCTGACGTTGGTCACCATGGTCCAATTGAAGAAAAAGTGTACTGTGTTTGTCTTTTCTCTTGAATCCCCCCTCTTCTTTATGTTTGCACTTGGAAACGGGCTAGATGGAACCAGAACCAATCAGACAGAATAAGAACTTTTCCTTTTGTTATTTTCCTCTCCTTTTGTTAACTTATTTTAGAACATTTCGTACACAAGTCCCACAGTACTTATGCAACGCAAACGATCAAAGAAACTGATTCACACAAACTTAATAAAGAGACCCAACACCAGAGTCTGGCAGGCAGAAAAACCCGTCCTTGGATTTGCGGGTTGCTTATTTTCTTCTAATTGAGACACACTTTGGCTAAAAGGAAATGATAATTTCAAAGCTAAAATTCCATATAATCAATCGGGACAGAATTGTTTTGGCTTTTGGAGGCACCACATGGACCTAAAGAGAATTTTTTAACAGCAACTATTGATGGCCACAGAAGCTTCTCAGCTTTGTGAACTATTTTCCTTATTTTCTGACCACTAGTTGGTGCAATTGATTTAAAGAAAAAGGTCAAAGGGGCAATTCAGTGTTTTTCAACCCTTTCTTGAGGCGTTTTGAGTGTTCCTACTTTTCTTTTTATTATTTATTATTTTGTGTGGACACTGGCTGAAACTCTATCCTTTTTTCCTACGTTTTTCCTGGCGACAGGACTTTGTGGGGCCAGAGTGTTTTTTTGGCGCACAGCTTCTTGACCCCCATCAGTCTCAGGTTTGTTGTTTTATCCGTGCACATTTGGAATCAAGGCTAACAACCGGCGCTCGCCATGCAGCAGGTTGGGAAACGCCAGGGCTGGGCACGGGAGCACAGAGAGCGTCCTTGCCTGCATCCCATTTTGACAGGTGACCACAGCCCCCCCCCCCCTATGGAAGCTGCCAATGGTACCCCAAACGCACATACTCGATCAAGATACGTTAAATCTGAAGATAGTTTGGCTGGACTTTGTTTACAGCAAGGTTGCCATTCCCCTCCCCTTCACGCCGTTTTTTTGTGTGCACATGGACATGTTGTTGGATGTAAGACTGGCTTCTCCTCAGCCTCAGATACTTCTTCCACGGCGCACTTGCCAGTTTTTTCCAGCCCTCTCTCAGCCCACTTTCTCAGCGTCCGCCGTAAAAACGCCGCTAATCTTTTCAACGCCTATTGTCCTTTTTGCGGGACCTGCCTTTTCTTTTTGTGTACTTGGATGACGCCTGTAGCGAGCACGTCCAAATCTCAGCAACCTGGCCACTCCGAACCCCATTTTGAGCGCTTAGCCAACATGGGCTATTGTCAACCCTGCCAAGTGTCTGTTCGGTTCTCTCTCCACCATTGACTTCTTGGGACACTAAGTCACTAGGACGGTGCAGTCCCTCTCCCCAAAAGTGGAGGTGGCCACACAGATCCCACGCCCCACTTCACTTCAATCCCTGCAGATTTCATCACATGGTGAATTTTTAAACCACCGCATCAGCCGCTCAGCTCATTCGCCCTTGCACAAGGCCTTGAAGATGCCTAGGCATGCCGGATTGGCAGCTGGACTGAATTGAGAGCGGGGACAAGCTTTTGCTGCCACTAAGGCAGCTCTGTGATGATCGCCACCTGGCACATCCTTCTCCCCCACGCCTCCATTGCCATTAAGAGAACGGACGCCTCAAAATACCCTGTCGGTGCTGTCTACGAGCTGTGTGTAGGGGGTGCCTGGCACCCGCTTGGTTTTCTTTAGCCGTCAGTTTTTGCCCCTTGAGGAAGTAAGCACTTTCACTGGGAGCTGCTGGTCTCTAGCCTCGCCATCAACACTTTTGGCACGTTGCCAGTAAGAACAACCACGTGGCGTACTGCCTGTCACTGCTGTTGGCAGGGCAATCCTCTTGGTTTGATTACACAACCGCCATGGCAACAAATCAACCACCGACCTGATATGCAACTCCTGAGACCTCAACTACAGGGCCCGCAGATCCATGACGGGTTTATTTCGATGTCAGCACCACACTCTTGTGTGAAGTCTCAACGGGATGGAAACAAAGTTTTTGATCGCCATCCATGGTTTTAATGTTGTGGTGTTCATGTTACCCATTTGGTCTGACCCTGTATGATTTTATCAATGTTGTGTCTTTGTGTCATGTACTGTTATGTCACTTCTTTGCTCCTGCAGCAAAACTAATCATCCCTTGGGGACAAATAGGTCTTGAACTTAAACCTGAACTTCTTCCACCCAGGTTCGAAAACGTCCCAAAGACTGGTTGTAGCAAAGTTGTTGGCACGGCCAAAAAGTGGTTGAGGGATTGGGCCGGTGTTGAAATGCCAACGGGCAAAGTGATATCCGCACTGCTAAAGCATATTTTCCACAGGTTTTGTACATGCAGTAAATCTTACTGCCTTTACCAGTTTGAAAATTACGACTATGAAATCCATTGCACGTTCTTACATAATGTCCTGTCTGCTGTTCTCCAACTAAGTACTTTGTGATTAGCAAAGTAGCTGCCTGGCAATCAGCTACTTTACATTGATTCCCATAGAAGTCGGAAGGAACAGTTTACTAATCTTGTTTCTCTTTTAAGCTTCATCATTTTGAAACTAGCATTCATAATATGTCTAATTCCTCTGAGACTGTCAATGCAGTGGGATATAAAACACTGATCACTGGTTGCACACTTGATTTTGCTAGGTCATCTCCAGATATTTTCTTTCTTCTAAAGCTTCATTAATGACATTCGTGTTACTCGACAACTATTCAAATCTTAACTTTTCCTTTTTCTAATTTTTATTGTTTTCTTTTTTTCTTTCCTTTTTGCTTTTTTTCTATCCTCTTTTTTTCATTTTTCATACTTCCTTTTGGATGGATGTTCATTCTTAGTTACCCTTTTACATTCGATTGTTCACTTCCACATTCCGTGATGTCTCGTTAGTGGATTTTCTTTCTTTCTGTCTCTATTTTCAGTGTAAGATGATGCATATCAGTCTATTCATATGCATGATATATGCCTTCTGCTTTTTAGTTGTGTTTCCACTGTATGGTTACGGCATAGGCTACTGCTGAGTGAGACATGGATCAGACCTACATAATACCTGTTCATGCACAAAAACCTCTAAGAATGATTTTAATACTCCACTAACTCTACTTGCCTTTTTGGTGTTGGCAACTTGTTAATTGACACAGCAGTTCCGGCTGGTTTTGGTAAGCGTGTGAAAAAAACTGAAATGAAAAATACAACACAATACATTTTTAAAAACCGGTTTTCAAGTTTCAATTTAGTCCCTCTTTCACCTCATTATACATATTTCCCCTTGCTCTACTTGAGAAATACATTATGCTCATAGCACGGTTGGTGGTGAATAGACAATCCAGCTACCCCAGAGTGCCTACTCTCTGAAAACACTTTTAAACTCTCTCAATAATATCAAAGTTGGATGCGAGAAAACAAATCTTGAACAGAATCATGCCCTTGAGGCTCTGTCAGCGCCTAACCATGAGCTTGGCCCTTCTCTGCAAACTTGCATAATGATTCCAAACCCTAGGTGACTTCCTGACACTTCATTGAATTTTAAAAAACAAGTTTTGTGTTGTGAAAGGCAGCATGTCCAAGCTTTGAATCATGGCCAAAAAAACTTTTTTTTTTCCAACCAGGACCTGGAAAAAGGCTTAGTTAAAGTTATCTCTGCTTTTATCACCTCTCGCATGAATATTTTAATTCCATGTTTTTCGGTTGACCCATTCCACCCTCAACTCTAAAGGGTAAAAACAGCCGCTTAGACTTCTAACTGGAACGATAAAAAGACAACACGTCCACCCCTGTTCTGGCTCACCTGCGTGCACCAGTGAAATATAGAATTGATTTTGAAAGCTTTTTTTAATCCCTTAGTATATTAGCTCCACAACACATTACTGACCTGCTAGTATATATCCTTGACTTCCCTTCCGGATTGCTCCGGTGCCGCATGAAATTCGGCGATGCATGTATTTTCCGTTTCCTTCCGCGTTCTTTGTGTTGGAATTTTAAACTCCAGGGATTTATGAGAGATATTTTGACTGCTCCTCAGATCTCTCAGGGTAAATTGACACAGCTAGCTAGATCGATCATAAATTATGTCCATCTTTCCGAATTTTGTCCGCCAGTCGCCACTAGCTTTGATGCTAACCGTCCATTTTGTTCACACTCCGAATGGTAGATGTGACCAAGATCGTCTATTACCATTTTAAACTGTTCTAAGAGAATAATTGTATTATGGTTTGAGTTTTGGCGTGAGTTTTGGCCTTTTTTTGAAGAAATGTAATAGTTTGCCTTTATACGGCGTATATGTCAATTTTTGTCTGGATAAATCCAATATAGGAGGTTCGGTTTTAGACCACATTGCTGTGTTTGTGATATAAAAAATTCTTTTGATTATTTGCCTAGTTAATGTCATGAGCGAAAAGCGTCTGGAGTTTTCTTTAAAGATTCTTTTTGGATTTTGTCAACTGTATAGTTATAAGTATTTTTTGACTCCAAGACATATGAAAGTGTTTTAGACAGGAGATTTGCTTAGCTTTTATTGCTGTGTGGGGATATCAATAGCCTACATATCTATGAATTCAGTTTCCATTTATGAATTATTTGTCTTTATGGTCCCAAAACCTTTTTTACGAGTGTGACCTCACTGCACGCAAATATTCTTTTTTAAAGATTTTTTTGGGGCGTTTTAGGCCTTTATTTTCACATGACAGATGAAGACATGAAGGGGAGAGAGAGGGGATGACATGCAGTAAAGGCCAAGGTCGGAGTCCAACCCACAGCTGCTGCGTCTAGGACTAAACCTCTATATATGTGCACCCACTCTACCAACTGAGCTAACCGTCCACTGCAGCACAACCATTCTAATAGCCCAGTTTGTCCTGAACCAAATTGTGTTTGTATATCAATTGTGCACAACAGGGTTGATATTTTACAAGGTATTTTAGAAATAAAACCAACCGGACCGGAGTTGTCAAAAATTCTCATTGTGCAGCGGGTTAGGCAAAATGTGGATAGTTCAGTAACATTAATTGGTTATGTTACATGTCAGGTGAGCTAGGCTTTTATGCATTTCTTTCACAGAACCCTATAAAAATAACGTGTAATACACTTACATATAGATACCGGATATTGGCTGAAACGTAGTCTCCGGTACAGAAAAGCACTTTTGCCGATACAAGTATTGTACGTATACGGTCTGTATTGTGCTCGGATTGGGTAGCGGACCGTGTCTGCGTTCTGTGATAGGCTATTGTCACAGCGCCCTCCCCTACACACACGCTCTGCTCACTCACACTCAGACACTGAGAAGAGAACATCTCCCTCCCTCTCCTCAGTCTCTCAGGTCTGTTCCGTTACGTTTATGGTTTTCTTCAGCTTCAGGTTTGTTTTTACTTCAGTTTGTAGTACTTACTTAACCAGTAGATTTCTGGTAAACTGGCTTTGTTCAGACACGGTGCTTAAATCAACTTGCTTGCGTCTCTTGATTGTTGAGTTTTTTTTTTATCAAATTTATTCAATCCTTTGACCGTAGAACACAGTACACCCCTCTCTCATTTCTTTCTCTCTCTCTTCTCCTCTCTCTGTGTCTCTCTCTCATCTCTCTCACGCAACACACACACACACCACACACACCTGGTGTGGAAATAAAAAAAAAGAAGAAGCCAAAAAAAAAAAAAAAATCACACTGATCATAACAAAATTTAAGTTAAAACAAGAAAGTTATATTGAGTATAAACTCTTGTTCATTACTTTTTTCATATTGCAACCCATTTGTTGTATTCATTTTGCAAAACTGTTCTGTATAGTGTTGTTTTTACCATGCCACATCATTGATCTGAAGCTTGACTGTTCATGGAAATATGTTCTTCAAATCAGCAATAAATAAACAATTTCGGTCAACCCATATCAATTGCATGCTTAAAATACCATACATGTTAAGCCCCGCCCATTTCAAGACAACCAGACCCCCTTCCGGGTTAAATCTGACCACTTAGGCCCGCCCAGTCCGAGTACGATCCGATACAGATAATTCTGTGTAAAACGGATACAGATACAGATAATGCTGTACTCGCTCATCCCTACTTACAATAATTATATACAAAAGGTATTGCCACGGTTCATACACCCCCACCGCCCCAGACACCGCCCAACAAGCCTGGTCTGTCCCAGGTTCTTTCCTAAAAGGGATTTTTCTTTGCCACTTGCTTGCTCTTGGGTGGAGTTACTAGAATTGTTGGGGCTTTGTAAATTATAGAGTATGGTCTAGACCCTACTCTATCTGTGAAAAAACCATGCTGTACATAGTTTTTTCAAAAAGAACTGCAATAATTGCAAGCACAATTTATTTCCATAGCAACATGCTCTGCAGCGAGTTCAATATGCTAATCGTCTAAACTGGACTCAAAATTCCAACAAAGTACACCATTGCCATACCATGTGTCTTAAAGGTGCCCTTTCACACAAACCATTTTTTGCATTTTTTAAAATACGTGAGTCCTACGGTGTTTGTTTTATGCCGGGATGTGAAATGAACTCTACATTCTCTTCAGCTTAGCCACTGAAAAGAAATAACGGAGAATCGTCCAATTACAGACTGGTCAGTCTGATGTCATCATCATAAATGAAATCACCGACTGAGGTGATTGGAAAATCTTCAGAAATGTACAACCATATTTGGCTGCTGGCATGCTAACATCTAACAATGGCATTTTTACATGTATTTGTCAATGGTAATCTACACTGTGCATGTACTGTCGTTGTAGGCCTATGACGTTTAGCAACATAGCTTGTTATTTCGGCTTCAGAGAGCCCTGGGTTGTTGAAAAAATGAGTGTTAGTTACGTCAAATTACTTAAAACGTGCTTACAGGAGAGTAGCACAGCAGTACATTAGTAGAGCAGACCAGCAGCTTCGTGTGTTCTGTCTGCTTTGTAGCGAGCATAAATCAGAAATACACATTGCTATACAGTGGTTAATCCTTTCTGACTTCTCCCTCCGGAATGGAATGTGCATTACCTCGCTTTTTTAAGATTGTTTTACATCTTCATGCATTTAATGGAGAGCGGTGACAACACAAACGACCTGGTCAGATTCAAACCGCGGGTCGGCCGCCAAGGACATTCGTGGCGTTTCCGGGATCCCACAATTTGCTGCTGCTTATTGAAGTAAAAGTACCATTCCTGGCCAGGACGCTGTACAGCGGAGGTTTTTGAACACCCTGTGATCACCCCTTCAGCAAGAGTGAGACAGCGTGTAGATACTTAAGTCAGGTAAGTATAGGAAGTTATGGGCCTTAAATTGTGTGGAAATGGTAGTAGATACTGTATTGGTATACATTATATATATATATATATATCATGTTATATATATATATATATATGACGGAATCTGTGTCCTATACCCACATGTCCCTACTAGATGAAGGGCAAAGTGATGTGAAAAGAGAGGGTGGAGAAGAGAGAGAGAGGAGAGAGAGAGAGCGAGAGAGAGAGAGAGAAGAGGAGCGAGAGAGAGAAAGGTGTTTCCATTGACCTTGCAGAGTGGAACCAGGAGGCAAAGCAACATTGGTATTTAGCCCCCCACGTGCCCAGGGGCAGTCATTCATTGTGTGTGTGCCTTTGTGTGTGCGACCCATATGCTCTGCACCCCGGGGGCCACAGCAGCAGTTCAATGTCTTTACAATTCAAAGAAAGAGAGTTCATGCATTTGACGATTGAAGTTCTGTTGACATCAAAAGCAATAAACTCAGAGGAACTCCTCAGGGAGTTTGCCTAGACAGGAGAAATGTTATTTCTCTCGCCTAAGAAATGGCACGGCGAGATGATCGTTCAAGTACATGTAGTATGTCACCTGCACTCAGAGCCCAACACCCAACAAATTTGCTGGGCTTAGACAAAAATCATGTTGTTAATAGGTTCTACTATCTATCATTCCTTAGAAATAACATGCAGGGAGCTCTGCACGCAGAGGTGCTATTAAATTTCTTCGCTCAGCTCAGTTGACTTTAATCAAGTGCACAGTGTAGAATTCACTGGCTATGTCTAAGCATGCACCATACTTTATGTTATTGCCTTTATTCTTAAGTCTGTTGGATTGCGTCCTGCGCTGCCCTCCCACGTCACTTTTCCCCCCTTTGACTCAGCCTACAACACAACTGCAATGTAAATTCTGTCAAGTTGTCTGCATTTTCAAATGACGTAAAGCCGTTAACAGCCCCGCTGTCATTGTTTGGCCAATTACTTCTTTAAGCTCCCAGGAATCAGACAACAGATTACTGATTTGCCTATACGATTAAAGAAGTGAGTCTGTTATTTGATTTGTTCCATACTATCTAAAGCAAGAGAACTTGTAATCCTTATGTGTGTGCCGCATGTGTGTGTGTGAGTGTGTGTGTGTGTGTGCTGAGCGTGTTAAAAGTGTGTTTGCACTCTTTCTATATATGGAAATCAACATATCCTTGCTCTATAAGCCACACAATAGCCTCTGTGATAGCACAGGGCAAGCTTAGTTTTATCTCTGCTCGCCTTATCTCACACACACACACACACACACACACACACACCACACACACACATATTAATTCATAACACTTGGATCACTAATAAAGGGACACATATTCACACATTTATACAATGATGATGTTTCACCCACTGGACCCCTGGACTATATCTGTCAAAGTGTGTTTGCATTATGCCGTTTCTGTGTGTGGTGTATGTGGTGTTTGTGTGTGTGTGTTGTGGTGTGTGTGTGTGTGTTGTGTGTGCATATGCATATGACTAACATCAATGGTAAGAGGTTGGACTTTCAACCAATAGTTTCCATGTCTGTCAAAAAGAGAGAAAACCCTCATCAAAAGCGAAGGATCAAGGGGACAGTAAAAATAGCCCACACAAAGACTGATGACAAAGATTTTTTAGCTGTAGGCTGAGAAAAAATGGGCCCTTTCTATCCCCCTTCATCCAACACTCATTTCTTTTAAGCTTCAAGCATTTCATCCGTAAGCTGCCGAACCTTGTAAGTCCAAATTGTGTTTTATTACTGTATCAGTCAAATTTAGGATCATTAACGTACTCAAGGTTATAAGGTTTATTTTTTTATTGAAAGTAATGACTATGTAACGTCAACAACATTAACATGAACCTTTTACTGTGTCAGAAAGAAGTTGTCATTACATCAATGCTTCTCCTCCTACTCCGTTATCAATAAGCTAACGCATCTTCAGTTAATCTTTTTCATTTTGTTTTGTAGATCACTGTTAGTTTTTTAACCATGTTTTGGGTCCTAAATATTCCGACTTTTTTCTACGGAGTTTTAAATTGTTTATTGCTGTATTTTTTTTCAAAGCTGTGAACTTGCACCGTATTTTGTATCACAGTGTACTGGGAATGACAAATAAATTAATCTTGAATCTTGAATGTCCACGTGCACTCATAAGATCTCACTGAACAGATTTATGTCATTCAAACAACTTTTTGTAATCTAGAATTTATACAGCCAACTCAAAATGACAGGTTTTACAGAGAACCAAACTAAAGCTTGGTTGCAACAGTTAGCAACAATTACTGCGGTTAGCGGTTAGCTCCGTCAGCTCCAGTTAGCTCCATCATTTCAAGATATGGATTGAGCAACTGCTACGGAGAGGGGATAACAACAGACTCTGGAATGACGTCTGGGGGTTCACAGTGTTTCGGGGGTTTATAATACAGTTATTCCACAGCAGACCACCAGCACCTGCTACTACTAGCGATAGCCTCTGAGCCTGAAGTGAAGCGTTGACACCGTTCATGCTAACCTTAGTATCTTTCGTAACCCTTGTGTTTTCTTCATGTTAACCATGAACTTGTCCTTCCAGGTCAAAATTGAAAAGGACATTTTTTTTTGTGCTTTCCCATTGTTTTTGTCGCTTTTTTCTGATTATTTCCCACTTTTTCCATGTTTTTTGGCGCTTTAAAAAAAAAACCTGAGCTGTTTAATAATAATTTCATACTATCTTGATTCATGGTCAACGAACCTCATTTATATCAAATTATACACAGGTCTTTAGTTAAAAAGGCCTAATTTGAATAATTTTGACTATATTAAGACCAGAGGAAGTTGAGAGATCATAGATGGGTGTCTATGGGATGTCAAAGTTTAGTCCTGGATACATCTTTTGAACCATTAAAAAATTAAATGCTATAATAAATAAACACTCAAAAAATGCAATGAAAGTAATCATTATGTTACCTGAAGAATGTTGTATGGAATCATCCATGTGTGTTTTTGGGCAATTTTGGTGAAAGAAATCCACATTTCTGATATAAAACACTTGAAACACTTTGACCACTTGAGTCCATATTCAGATGTTCATCTACGTTATGTTAATGTTCATTCTCTATATGGGGGTGGCAGTAGCTCAGTCTGTAGGGTGTTGGGTTGGACCAGAGGATTGCTATTCAAGTCTGCATACGTATAACATACTGAGCCCTTGTAAGTTCAGGCCTGTGTGTAATAACACGCAGAAGTGTAATTGTAATTTCTCATTGTGGACTAATAAAGGTTCATTATTAGTAATAACTTTTTTTATTGTTACCAGCGTTGTTGGGCGGTACAGTCCATCTGTGTGCACTCATGTCCATTAATGCATAATACAACTTATTCCCTGAGTCCCTTCGTCTCTGCCTCCAGCTTTCCTTAAATTGTGGTAGCACCTAGTCGTTGCCGTGGTCCAGCTGTTAGTTGCCACTGCTCATCACACCAATTGTGTTATTTTGAAAAAATCATATTATGTATATCTGCATCCTGTCTCTGTGTCCCGCCCAACAACAACCAGGGTCTGTCCGATGTTCTGCCTAGCTTGCTCTTGGGGGGGAACTGTTGCGTCTTTTGTAAATGATTAAAATCGTAAAGTGTCCTACATAACTTCTGTTATGATCTGAATATAAATGAATTAAATGTTCCACAGATAATCGAGGAGCTACTTGGGGCCATCACAAAAGTGAATGCTAATGGACCCAAGACAGTGTGGACCCACTGTGAGTATAAATCCAATATGACACATATTTGTTACAGCCCTAGTCTCTTTCGCTTTCCATGAAGTACACTAATATAAACAGGTTCGATTTTTTTTAGGAGCGGCAGATGAAGAAAAGCAAGCCAGTCCATGTGGTGTATTTTGTAGGAACATCCAATAATCATCACACGCTCACAGCAAAAACAGCTTTGGTAGTAAAAATGTCAAGAGGAGCAGTGTTTATCATTTACTCAGTATTTATCATCTTTGTGAGCCCCTTTTGATTTCTCAATCATACCCCATATCACCTCAGTATGAGGAATGGTCCATTATTCATACATTACTTATATTCTCACTTTTAAATGCTGGATCCCTCGATTCCGTTCTAAAAATTACCCCTGTGTGAGTGCGTTGCTCCCCTGGGACTGCTGAAACTTGTGAAAAGAAAAGGCACTTTAGTTACAAATTGAAACTTGGTTCAAGTTTTAACCTTCACTACTTAGGCCTTGGACACTTATCTGAGGGAGACGTCGAAGTAATCTCTCCTGGGTTTATGAGTGGGCGAAGATGCGGAGAGGAAGTGCATGTAAATTGAATCTTTATGGATCTCAGTCTCCTCTGTGTAAAGAGAAGGTTGTCACATCTGTGGAAGCGCACTGATAAGTGGCAGGCTCCTCTAGGGCGGTGGACCTGCAAAGATAAAGGCAACGTGAAGTGTCATGGATTGAAATTAGACCTGCGATGTCTTGTCTGTTTCCTGACAAAGTTTACTGTGGATATTCTTCAGTTTTTGCTAATCTGTGGATTGTTTTGTTTTGAAAGTGGTCTCGAAATGGACTGGTGACCCACTTAAAATCCCCTTATTGTTAAAAGCGGAAAATTAAGATAAAGGGAAGAGGATGTGCAACAGCCTGCTCTCTTGCTGAACTTCAAAAACCCTTAATTACAGGATCGCACTCTTCTCGAATCTGGAACCCGCAGTCTGCACTTGTTGATGATCATGCAATCTTACAGAGCCGCGGCGCGGCTGCTGCTCTGCCCAGTGCGTGCATTCGACACCTAGGGGGATTTTTTGCATGTGGTATCTGACGCTAAGAGCAGCGTCAGGAGTAAGAATGGGTGGTGACATGTATGCAAGACTATGGTTTTATCCCTTTCAAGTGGGAGAACAGGGAATGTGAGAGACTGTTCGAAAAAAAAGACCTTCACACGCTTTCACATCCACACAAATAACCTACAAATTGTGTGTCTCTTATACTGCAAATCGTGTCTTTCTCGTGTGGAGAATGAGTGTGGCTGTAGCTACCGAAGCAGAGAAGCTGGTAAGGCAGGTGGAAAAAACATAGAGCCTTCATTTTGAGAGACACACCACACACACACACACACCTCTATGTAATTTGATCAGTAAGGCTAAAAGCAGCTTCCATCTTCATTACGTGCTGAGTTAAGTCAGCGTGAAGGTGAGAGATGATGTGTGTGTGTGTGTGTTTGTGTTTGTGCATTGCCTCTGTGTTTGTTGTCATCCTGCAGTGTTCCATCTCTCAGTTGTCATCTGCATCTCATTCTTTCAGAATCCTATAGAGGCTTTCACGCCGATCATCTGTCATGAGCTTCTGGTGTCAATCTCTCTCTCTCCATTCCCACCCAGGAAAACACAAATCTGCAGAGTCATGGAGAGGGCGTCTCTTCACATGAGCGCCCCTATGCTCTCTTCAGCATAGAAACACTCCAAAGTTAAGACCTCAAACTTCAGGTGAAGGTGGCAAAAAAAAAAAAAAAGAAACACTCTGCTCCCAACATCTGACAAATTGTTTTTTTTGCAGACAGAGACAGACAGGTCACCACCTACACATCTGCCATTTGATGAGCCTCTACCCAAACACCTTTCACGGCCCTCCTGGTAGATTGTTTACCTGCCTTGTTTTGTGCAAGTGAAAATAGAATGGCCCCTAAGAGTCAATGGCACCAGTCATTATAATGAGGCCACAGTGACAGCAAACACAGAGAACACGTTATTGGTTTTGTCCGATTTCATGGAATCACGTTGCACTTTGTGGTCCTGCTTCGGGTGTAGCAGCTGTAACAAAGCATATTCCCCAAGTAACAACTTAAGTACAATTTGAGGTACTTGGAGGAACTTCACTTGAGGTCTTTTTTTCACATGTAGTTTATTATTTCACTATTTTTTATAATTAAATTACCCAACATAATAGAACCAAATAGGAATATAAGTACAGCTGGTTGCCAACCTTAGTCCAGTAGTTGGATTGCACAGAGCTGGATTGTTTCCGTTTTCTACAATGTGACGATTTTTCTGCATTGAGAACTTTTCCTTTTAATACTTTAAGTACATTTTCCTGATACATATTTACTTAAAAATGAACTAACGTTTTTTCAACCTGGACCAACCTCAACCCTATTTTCCTATGTTTTTGTGTCTAAGTGACTGATGGCACAACATCTTAGTGGTCCAGTATCAAGCAAGATCGCTGAATTGGCAAGCTTGTATTTACTAGGGATGAGTGAGTACAGCAGACTCTGTTTCTGTTTACAATGAATTATCTGTATCCGGATCCGACTCGGAGTGGGCGGGCCTAAACACGGAAGTCGTCAGATTTAACCCGGAAGCGTTAGGGTTCTCTTGAAAATGGGCAGGGCTTAAACCGGTATGTTACTTTAAGCATGCAATGATATGGGTTGATCAAAATTGTTTTTTTATTGCTGATTAAAAACTTTTCCATGACAGATCAGCATGAGCTTCAGATCATGGTGTTGTCATGGTAACACATATAGGCCTACAGTATATACAATTTTGCACAATAATACGCAATGTGTTGCAATTTTAATTAAACTGTATTGACACAGTTTTCATACTCATAAATATAATTTATTTTTTTAACTTTTTAATTTTTCTATTATCAGTGTGATCATTTTTTTTTTTTATGTTCTTTTTTATTTTCCCACCAGTATGTTGAGTGTCTGGTCCTGTGGTGAGTAAGATATTATATATATATTCTCTTATATATATATATATATATATACACTACCGGTCAAACGTTTGGGGTCCACTTAGAAATTTCCCTTGTCACTCCATTATAGACAGAATACCCGTTTAGATCTATTGCATTGTTTTTTTAAACCAGGGCAGTAATCAGATTACATATGTTGTCTGACATAATTGCAAATAGTTTTGCCAGTGTTTTTCTAGTTTTTTTTGAAATGATATCAGATTAGTGACAAATGTGCCTTTGATGATTGATGAATGGTTGGTGTAATGGGTATGTAGATATTGCATTAAAGATGAACTAACTGAACATTTAAATAATGGTGATATAACAGATGTATTTATTTCTTCTCACTGGTACAATTATTAAAATGGGTGAATTTTGTTAAAAGGGATAAATGGCTAAGTTAAAGTGTTGTTTTTGTAACATGGGCGCGCCCATGTTGGATCCATAATCTACTACGTCACTGGCATGGTAAGCTACTCCGTGCTAACTAGCACTAGCAGCGCACCATAGGAACACCATACAAAGTCGAGGCTAGAGGACATATGACTGGGGACACACAAGAAAGAGTCTGGGGGGCTCATACTGTCTTGGCCTGGCTGCAGTAAGGGCTGACAGGGCACAGGCAGCTGGGGTTACCACACTTTCCACAGGCTACCTTTGACCAAGGAAAAAACAGTCCTCAACTCATGGCTAGCAGCTAGTTGTCTTAAAACGGGCTAGCCCTCCGACAGCCCCTGGATTTTGAGTTGTGCATTTTTTACGGCCAACTATTTGGAAAGCTGTGCTTCTGATACAACAGCGTCACTGTAGAGGTTAAGTCCAACAGACTGAAACCTGAGGTCTCAGGCTCCATGCGGGCACCGATAACCCACCGCTAGTAACACCCCCGATGCACTTGCCGCAGAACGGGCACTGAAACGCTCACGGAGGCAGAGACAGAGGGCAGCTATGTTTACCTGTTTATCAGCATACTATCAAGTCCACTAGCCAAGGCTGGTGTAACGTTGTTTGTCACATACACAAAACACGAACATATTCACTTACAAAATAAAGCCCAACGTGTCGGCTTTATAGCATTCAACAACAGAGACTGACACCCGGGCATTACTTGAAATTGGACCCAACACGAACTAGATCCCACGATCGACCGAGGAAAGGGCTAGCAGCTAAATACGATGGGCAGCACTCTTATGACAAACTCCACAAGCTAGCACTCCGACCATAACTGTAATAATAAACCCAGACTCCGACGATATCACAGATCGATAATGCTTTACTAGCCGCTAGCTAAACCACAGAATCCACGTCCCTCTCTACTCCACCTGAAGCTACGATTTTAGCCGCTACTAAACCACAGAATCCAACGTCCCTCTCTACTCCCCCTAAAGCAGCTGATTTTAGCCTACTACACCACAGAATCCAAATTCCCTCTCTACACTAGGGTGACCAGACAGTCCCCGGTTTGTGACTGTCCCCGACTGGATCTGTCCCCCGGAAATGTCCCCGATTTCACTGTGCTGACGACCCAAAATTGGATGAAAAAAAGAAATACTGACAAAACGTAGCCGATAGTCGCTCACCCTACACCCGCAGCTCCAGACAGCCAGAGCCACGCGGTGCTCAAAGGTTTTAGAAGCCGTGTTTACATGCTAAATCACTGATTATTTACATGGAGTCTGTGCGTTTAGCGAACGCAATTCCGGACTTTTATGTTTTAAAAAGGATCTTAATCTTAACACAGAAAGGTCGACCTCCTTAAAATCCTTCCATAATGTGTTCAGACACTTAGAATATTAATCTGAGTTCGTCACAGCTAAACGGCACTTTATGACT
>NC_045742.1:23750256-23766734 GCF_008692095.1 Etheostoma spectabile
TATGAACGTAAATACAAGCTGGACAATTATCCTATTAACTCACGCTGCGGGGGGGGGGACAGCTCTAGGTCTAATGTCCCCGTTTTAAGTTTTACAAAAATAAAAATATGATGTGTTTTGGAGGTAAATACGTCTATGAGCTGAAAATGTCCCCGGATTTTGTCAGAGAAAAAAGCTAGCTGTTCGCCGTCTCAGCCGCGCTTTGGGGGCGGAAGCATGCTGGGGCCTTGCACTGTCTCCTCCTCACCACCTGGGTCTCTGTCTAATTAATATGTATGTAATCAGGTAATAGCAGAGCGAGTGAGGAGACAGAAAATTAAATAGATGTGGTACTTAGGATTGACAGAAAGAATGTAGGACGGGGTAGAAAGAAGGAGAGAGATTTTCCTCCCTTTCTATTGAGACATTGGTCTGACGTTGGTCACCATGGTCCATTGAAGAAAGTGTCTGTGTGTCTTTTACTCTTGAATCCCCCCTCTTCTTTATGTTTGCACTTGGAAACGGGCTAGATGGAACCAGAACCAATCAGACAGAATAAGAACTTTTCCTTTTGTTATTTTCCTCTCCTTTTGTTAACTTATTTTAGAACATTTCGTACACAAGTCCCACAGTACTTATGCAACGCAAACGATCAAAGAAACTGATTCACACAAACTTATAAAGAGACCCAACACCAGAGTCTGGCAGGCAGAAAAACCCGTCCTTGGATTTGCGGGTTGCTTATTTTCTTCTAATTGAGACACACTTTGGCTAAAAGGAAATGATAATTTCAAAGCTAAAATTCCATATAATCAATCGGGACAGAATTGTTTTGGCTTTTGGAGGCACCACATGGACCTAAAGAGAATTTTTTAACAGCAACTATTGATGGCCACAGAAGCTTCTCAGCTTTGTGAACTATTTTCCTTATTTTCTGACCACTAGTTGGTGCAATTGATTTAAAGAAAAAGGTCAAAGGGGCAATTCAGTGTTTTTCAACCCTTTCTTGAGGCGTTTTGAGTGTTCCTACTTTTCTTTTTATTATTTATTATTTTGTGTGGACACTGGCTGAAACTCTATCCTTTTTTCCTACGTTTTTCCTGGCGACAGGACTTTGTGGGGCCAGAGTGTTTTTTTGGCGCACAGCTTCTTGACCCCCATCAGTCTCAGGTTTGTTGTTTTAACCGTGCACATCTTGGAATCAAGGCTAACAACCGGCGCTCGCCATGCAGCAGGTTGGAAACGCCAGGGCTGGGCACGGGAGCACAGAGAGCGTCCTGCCTGCATCCCATTTTGACAGGTGACCACAGCCCCCCCCCCCCTATGGAAGCTGCCAATGGTACCCCAAACGCACATACTCGATCAAGATACGTTAAATCTGAAGATAGTTTGGCTGGACTTTGTTTACAGCAAGGTTGCCATTCCCCTCCCCTTCACGCCGTTTTTTTGTGTGCACATGGACATGTTGTTGGATGTAAGACTGGCTTCTCCTCAGCCTCAGATACTTATTCCACGGCGCACTTGCCAGTTTTTTCCAGCCCTCTCTCAGCCCACTTTCTCAGCGTCCGCCGTAAAAACGCCGCTAATCTTTTCAACGCCTATTGTGCCTTTTTGCGGGACCTGCCTTTTCTTTTTGTGTACTTGGATGACGCCTGTAGCGAGCACGTCCAAATCTCAGCAACCTGGCCACTCCGAACCCCATTTTGAGCGCTTAGCCAACATGGGCTATTGTCAACCCTGCCAAGTGTCTGTTCGGTTCTCTCTCCACCATTGACTTCTTGGGACACTAAGTCACTAGGACGGTGCAGTCCCTCTCCCCAGAAAGTGGAGGTGGCCACACAGATCCCACGCCCCACTTCACTTCAATCCCTGCAGATTTCATCACATGGTGAATTTTTAAACCACCGCATCAGCCGCTCAGCTCATTCGCCCTTGCACAAGGCCTTGAAGATGCCTAGGCATGCCGGATTGGCAGCTGGACTGAATTGAGAGCGGGGACAAGCTTTTGCTGCCACTAAGGCAGCTCTGTGATGATCGCCACCTGGCACATCCTTCTCCCCCACGCCTCCATTGCCATTAAGAGAACGGACGCCTCAAAATACCCTGTCGGTGCTGTCTACGAGCTGTGTGTAGGGGGTGCCTGGCACCCGCTTGGTTTTCTTTAGCCGTCAGTTTTTGCCCCTTGAGGAAGTAAGCACTTTCACTGGGAGCTGCTGGTCTCTAGCCTCGCCATCAACACTTTTGGCACGTTGCCAGTAAGAACAACCACGTGGCGTACTGCCTGTCACTGCTGTTGGCAGGGCAATCCTCTTGGTTTGATTACACAACCGCCATGGCAACAAATCAACCACAGACCTGATATGCAACTCCTGAGACCTCAACTACAGGGCCCGCAGATCCATGACGGGTTTATTTCGATGTCAGCACCACACTCTTGTGTGAAGTCTCAACGGGATGGAAACAAAGTTTTTGATCGCCATCCATGGTTTTAATGTTGTGGTGTTCATGTTACCCATTTGGTCTGACCCTGTATGATTTTAATCAATGTTGTGTCTTTGTGTCATGTACTGTTATGTCACTTCTTTGCTACCTGCAGCAAAACTAATCATCCCTTGGGGACAAATAGGTCTTGAACTTAAACCTGAACTTCTTCCACCCAGGTTCGAAACGTCCCAAAGACTGGTTGTAGCAAAGTTGTTGGCACGGCCAAAAAGTGGTTGAGGGATTGGGCCGTGTTGAAATGCCAACGGGCAAAGTATATCCGCCACTCTAAGCATATTTCCACAGGTTTTGTACATGCAGTAAATCTTACTGCCTTTACACAGTTTGAAAATTACAGGACTATGAAATCCATTGCACGTTCTTACATAAGTCCTGTCTGCATGTTCTCCACTAAGGTACTTTGTGATTAGCAAAGAGCTGCCTGGCACATATAAGCTCTTTACATTGTTCCCAATAAAGTCGGAGGAGAACATTTACTAATCTTGTTTCTCTTTTTAAGCTTCATCAATTTTGAAACTAGCTATTGCAATAATATGTCTAATTGCCTCTGAGATCTGTCAATGCAGTGGGATATAAAACACTGATCACTGGATGCACACTTGATTTTGCTATGGTCACTGCCAGATATTTTCTTTCTTCTAAAGCTTCATTAATGAGCATTCGTGTACTCAGACAACTATATCAACATCTTAAACTTTCCTTTTCTAATTTGTTTTGTTTCTTTTTTTTTCTCCTTTTTGCTTTTTTCTTCCTCTTTTTCATAATCTTCATACTCTTTGATGGAGTGTTCATTCTTAGTTAACCCTTTTACATCTGATTGTTCACTTCAATTCCGTGATGTCTCGATTAGTGGATCCTTCTTTTTCTTTCTGTCCTCTATTTTCAGTGTAAGATGATGGCATATCAGTCTATGTCATATGCATGATATAATGGCCTTTGCTTTTTAGTTGTGTTTCCACTGTATGGTTGACGCATAGGCTACTGCTGAGTGAGACATGGATCAGACCTACATAATACCTGTTTCATGCACAAAAACCCTCTAAGAATGATTTTAATACTCCACTAAACTCTACTTTGCCTTTTTGGTGTTGGGCAACTTTGTTAATTGCACCACAGCAGTTCCGCTGGTTTTGGTAAGCGTGTGAAAAAAACTGAAATGAAAAATACAACACAATACATTTTTAAAACCGGTTTTCAAGGTTCATTTTAGCCCTCTTTCACCTCATTATACATATTTCCCCTTGCTCTACTTGAGAAATACATATGTCATAGCACGGTGTGTGGGAATAGACAATCCAGCTACACCCAGAGTGCCTACTCTCTGAAAAACTTTTAAACTCTCTCAATAATATCAAAGTTGGATGCGAGAAAACAAATCTTGAACATGAATCATGCCCTTGAGGCTCTGTCAGCCGCCTAACCATGAGCTTGGCCCTTCTCTGCAAACTTGCATAATGATTCCAAACCCTAGGTGACTTCCTGACACTTCATTGAATTTTAAAAAACAAGTCTTTGTGTTGTGAAAGGCAGCATGTCCAACTTTGAATCATGGCCACAAAAAAACTTTTTTTTGTCCAACCAGGACCTGGAAAAAGGCTTAGTTTAAAGTTTATCTCTGCTTTTATCACCTCTCGCATGAATTTTTAATTCCATGTTTTTCGGTTGACCATTCCACCCTCAACTCTAAAGGTAAAAACAGCCGCTTAGACTTCTAACTGGACGATAAAAGACAACACGTCACCCCTGTTCTGGCTCACCTGCGTGCACCAGTGAAATATAGAATTGATTTTGAAAGCTTTTTTAATCCCTTAGTATGGATTAGCTCCACAACACATTACTGACTGCTAGTATATATCCTTACTTCCCTTCCGGATTGCTCCGTGCCGCATGAAATTTCGGCGGATGCATGTATTTTCCGTTTCCTTCCGCTTCTTTGTGTTGGAATTTTAAACTCCAGGGGATTTTGAATGGATTTTTGACTGCTCCTCAGATCTCTCAGGGTAAATTGACACAAGCTAGCTAAATCGATCATAAATTATGCCATCATTTCCGAATTTTTGTCCGCCAGTCGCCACTAGCTTTGATGCTAACCGTCCATTGGTCACACTCCGAATGGTAGATGTGACCAAGATCGTCTATTACCATTTTAAACTGTTCTAAGAGAATAATTGTATTATGGTATTGAGTTTTGGCGTGAGTTTTGGCCTTTTTTTGAAGAAATGTAATAGTTTGCCTTTATACGGAGTATAATGTCAATTTTTGTCCTGGATAAATCCAAATAGGAGGGTTCGGTTTTAGACCACATTGCTGTTTTGTGATATAAAAAATTCTTTTGATTATTTGCCTAGTTATGTCATAGGCAAAAGCGTCTGGAGTTTTCTTTAAAGATTCTTTTTGGATTTTTGTCAACTGTATAGTTATAAGTATTTTTTGACTCCAAGACATATGAAAGTGTTTTAGACAGGAGATTTGCTTAGCTTTTATTGCTGTGTGGGATATCATAGCCTACATATCTAGAGATTCAGTTTCCATTTATTGAATTATTTGTCTTTATGGTCCCAAAACCTTTTTTACGAGTGTGACCTCACTGCACGCAAATATTCTTTTTTAAAGATTTTTTTGGGGCGTTTTAGGCCTTTATTTTCACATGACAGATGAAGACATTGAAGGGGAGAGAGAGGGGAATGACATGCAGTAAAGGGCCAAGGTCGGAGTCCAACCACAGCTGCTGCGTCTAGGACTAACCTCTATATATGTGCACCCACTCTACCAACTGAGCTAACCTGCCACTGCAGCACAACCATTCTAATAGCCCAGTTTGTCCTGAACCAAATTGTGTTTGTATATCAATTGTGCACAACAGGGTTGATATTTTACAAGGTATTTTAGAAATAAAACCAACCGGACCGGAGTTGTCAAAAATTCTCATTGTGCAGCGGGTTAAGCAAAATGTGGAAGTATCAGTAACATTAATTGGTTATGTACATGTCAGGTGAGCTAGGCTTTTATGCATTTCTTTCACAGACCCTATAAAAATAACGTGTAATCACTTACATATAGATGAGCCGGATATTGGCTGAAACGAGTCTCCGTACAGAAAAGCCTTTTGCCGATACAAGTATTGTACGATATACGGTCTGTATTTGTGCTCGGATGTGGTAGCGGACCGTGTCTGCGTTCTGTGATAGGCTATTGTCACAGCGCCCTCCCCTACACACACGCTCTGCTCACTCACACCCAGACACTGAGAAAAGAACATCTCCCTCCCTCTCCTCAGTCCTCAGGTCTGTTCCGTTACGTTTATGGTTTTCTTCACTTCAGTTTGTTTTTTACTTCAGTTTGTAGTACTTACTAACCAGTAGATTTCTGGTAAACTGGCTTTGTTCAGACACGGTGCTTAAAATTCAACTTGCGTTGCGTCTCTGATTGTTGAGTTTTTTTTTTATCAAATTTATTCATCCTTTGATCCGTAGAACACAGTACACCCCTCTCTCATTTCTTTCTCTCTCTCTTCTCTCTCTCTGTGTCTCTCTCTCATCTCTCTCACGCAACACACACACACACCACACACACCTGGTGTGGAAATAAAAAAAAAGAAGAAGCCAAAAAAAAAAAAAAAATCACACTGAATCAATAACAAAATTTAAGTTAAAACAAGAAAGTTATATTGAGTATAACTCTGTTCATTACTTTTTTCATAATTGCAACCCATTTGTTGTATTCATTTTGCAAAACTTTCTGTATAAGTGTTTGTTTTACCATGCCACATCATTGATCTGAAGCTTGATCTGTTCATGGAAATAGTTCTTCAAATCAGCATAAATAAACAATTTCGTCAACCCATATCAATTGCATGCTTAAAATAACCATACATGTTAAGCCCCGCCCATTTCAAGACAACCAGACCCTTCCGGGTTAAATCTGACCACTTAGGCCCGCCCAGTCCGAGTACGATCCGATACAGATAATTCTGTGTAAAACGGATACGATACAGATAATGCTGTACTCCTCATCCCTACTTACAATAATTATATACAAAAGGTATTGCCACGTTCATACACCCCCACCGCCCCAGACACCGCCCAACAAGCCTGGTCTGTCCCAGGTTCTTTCCTAAAAGGGATTTTTCTTTGCCACTTGCTTGCTCTTGGGGGAGTTACTAGAATTGTTGGGGCTTTGTAAATTATAGAGTATGGTCTAGACCTACTCTATCTGTGAAAAAAACCATGCTGTACATAGTTTTCAAAAAGAACTGCAATAATGCAAGCACAATTTATTTCATAGCAACATGCTCTGCAGCGAGTTCAATATGCTAATACGTCTAAACTGGACTCAAAATTCAACAAGTACACCATTGCCATACATGTGTCTTAAGGTGCCCTTTCACACAAACCATTTTTGCATTTTTTAAAATACGTGAGTCCTACGGTGTTTGTTTATGCCGTGATGGAAATGAACTCTACATTCTCTTCCAGCTTAGCCACTGAAAAGAAATAACGGAGAATCGTCCAATTACAGAACTGGTCAGTCTGATGTCATCATCATAAATGAAATCACCGACTGAGGTGATTGGAAAATCTTCAGAAATGTACACCATATTTGGCTGCTGGCATGCAACATCTAACAATGGCATTTTTACATGTAATTTGTCAAATGGTAATCTACACTTGCATGTACTGTACGTTGTAGGCCTATACGTTGTGAGCAACATAGCTTGTTATTTCGGCTTCAGAGAGCCCTGGGTTGTTGAAAAAATGAGTGGTTATTACGCAAATTACTTAAAACTGCTTACAGGAGAGTAGCAAAGCAGTACATTAGTGAGCAGACCAGCAGCTTCGTGTTCTGTCTGCTTTGTAGCGAGCATAAATCAGAAATCACATTGCTATACAGTGGTTAATCCTTTCTGACTTCTCCCTCCGGAATGAATGTGCATACCATCGCTTTTTTAAGGATTGTTTTACCATCTTCATGCATTTAATGGAGAGCGGTGACACACAAACGACCATGGTCAGATTCAAACCGCGGGCTGGCCGCCAAGGACATTCTGGCGTTTTCCGGGATCCCACAATTTGCTGCTGCCTTATTGAAGTAAAAGTACCATTCCTGGCCAGGACGGCTTGTACAGCGGAGTTTTTGAACACCCTGTGATCACCCCTTCAGCAAGAGGTGAGACAGCGTGTAGATACTTAAGTCAGTAAGTATAGGAAGTTAATGGGCCCTGTAAATTGTGTGGAAATGGTAGTAGATACTGTATTGGTATACATTATATATATATATATATATCATGTTATAATATATATATATATATGACGGAATCTGTGTCCTATACCCACATGTCCCTACTAGATGAAGGCAAAGTGATGTGAAAAGAGAGGGTGGAGAAGAGAGAGAGAGGAGAGAGAGAGAGCGCAGAGAGAGAGAGAGAGAGAGGAGCGAGAGAGAGAAAGGTGTTATCCATTGACCTTGCAGAGTGGAACCAGGAGGCAAAGCAACATTGGTATTTAGCCCCCCACGTGCCCAGGGGCAGTCATTCATTGTGTGTGTGCCTTTGTGTGTGCGACCCATATGCTCTGTCACCCCGGGGGCCACAGCAGCAGTCAATGTCTTTACAATTCAAAGAAAGAGATTCATGCATTTGACGATTGAAGTTCTGTTGACATCAAAAGCAATAAACTCAGAGAACTCCTCAGGGAGTTTGCCTAGACAGGAGAAATGTTATTTCTCTCGCCTAAGAAATGGCACGGCGAGATGATCGTTCAAGTACAGTGTAGTATGTCCCTGCACTCAGAGCCAACACCCAACAAATTTGCTGGGCTTAGACAAAAAATCATGTTGTTAATAGGTTCTACTATCTATCTTCCTTAGAAATAACATGCAGGGAGCTCTGCACGCAGAGTGCTATTAAATTTCTTCGGCTCAGCTCAGTTGACTTTAATCAAGTGCACAGTGTAGAATTCACTGGCTATGATCTAAGCATGCACATACTTTATGTTATTGCCTTTAGTTCTTAAGTCTGTGTGGATTGCGTCCTGCGCTGCCCTCCCACGTCACTTTTCCCCCCTTTGACTCAGCCTACAACACAACTGCAATGTAATATTCTGTCAAGTTGTCTGCATTTCAAATGACGTAAAGCCTTAACAGCCCCCGCTGTCATTGTTTGGCCAATTACTTCTTTAAGCTCCCAGGAATCAGACAACAGATTACTGATTTGCCTATACGGATTAAAGAAGTGAGTCTGTTATTTGATTTGTTCATACTATCTAAAGCAAGAGAACTTGTAATCCTATGTTGTGTGCCGCATGTGTGTGTGTGAGTGTTGTGTGTGTGTGCTGAGCGTGTTAAAAGTGTGTTTGCTCTTTCTATATATGAAATCAACATATCCTTGCTCTATAAGCCACACAATAGCCTCTGTGATAGACAGGAGCAAGCTTAGTTTTTCTCTGCTCGCCTTGATCTCACAACACACACCACACACACACACACACACACCCACACACACATATTAATTCATAACACTTGGATCCTAATAAAGGGACACATATCACACATTTATACAATGATGATGTTTCACCCACTTGGACCCCTGGACTATATCGTCAAAGTGTGTTTGCATTATGCCGTTTCTGTGTGTGTGTATGTGGTGTTTGTGTGTGTGTGTGTGGTGTGTGTGTGTGTGTGTGTGTGTGCATATGCATATGACTAACATCAATGGTAAGAGGTTGGACTTTCACACAATAGTTTCCATTGTCTGTCAAAAGAAGAGAAAACCCTCATCAAAGCGAGGATCAAGGGGACAGTAAAAATAGCCCACACAAAGACTGATGCAAAGATTTTTTAGCTGTAGGCTGATGAAAACAATGGGCCCTTCTATCCCCCTTCATCCAACACTCATTTCTTTTAAGCTTCAAGCATTTCATCCGTAAGCTGCCGAAACCTTGTAAGTCCAAATTGTGTTTTATTACTGTATCAGTCAAATTTAGGATCATTAACGTACTCAAGGTTATAAGGTTTATTTTTTTATTGAAAGTAATGACTATGTAACGTCAACAACATTAACATGACCTTTTACTGTGTCAGAAAGAAGTTGTCATTACATCAATGCTTCTCCTCCTACTCCGTTAATCAATAAGCTAACGCATCTTCAGTTAATCTTTGTTCATTTTGTTTTTAGATCACTGTTAGTTTTTTAACCATGTTTTGGGGTCTAATATTTCGACTTTTTCTACGGTAGTTTTAAATTGTTTATGTGCTGTATTTTTTTTCAAAGCTGTGAACTTGCACGTATTTTGTATCACAGTGTACTGGGGAATGACAAATAAATTAATCTTGAATCTTGAATGTCCACGCTGCACTCATTAAGATCTCATCTGAACAGATTTATGTCATTCAAACAACTTTTTGTAATCTAGAATTTATACAGCCAACTCAAAATGACAGGTTTTCAGAGAAACCAAACTAAAGCTTGGTTGCAACAGTTGCAACAATTAGCTGCGGTTAGTCGGTTAGCTCCGTCAGCTCCAGTTAGCTCCATCATTCAAGATATGGATAGCAACTGCTACGGAGGAGGGATAACAACAGACTCTGGAAATGACGTCTGGGGGTTTCACAGTGTTTCGGGGGTTTATAAGTACAGTTAATTTCCACAGCAGACCACCAGCACCCTGCTACTACTAGCGATAGCCTCTGAGCCTGAAGTGAAGCGTGACACCGTGTCATGCTAACCTTAGTATCTTTCTAACCCTTGTGTTTTCTTCATGTAACCATGAACTTGTCCTTCCAGGTCAAATTGAAAGGGACTTTTTTTTTGTGCTTTCCCATTTTTTTGTCGCTTTTTTTCTGATTTATTTCCCACTTTTTCCATGTTTTTTGGCGCTTTAAAAAAAAAAACCTGAGCTGTTTAATAATAGATTTCATACTATCTTGGAATTCATGGTCAACGAACCTCATTTATATCAAATTATACACAGGTCTTTATTTAAAAAGGCTAATTTGAATAATTTGACATATTAAGACCAGAGGAAGTTGAGAGATCATAGAGGGTGTCTATGGGATGTCAAAGTTTAGTCCTGGAACATCTTTTGAACCATTAAAAAATTAAATGCTATAATTAAATAAACACTCAAAAAATGCAATGAAAGTAATCATTATGTTACCTGAAGAATGTTGTATGGAATCATCCATGTGTGTTTTTGGGCAATTGTGGTGAAAGAAATCCACATTTCTGATATAAAACACTTTGAAACACTTTGACACTTGAGTCCATATTCAGATGTTCATCTACGTTATGTTAATGTTCATTCTCTATATGGGGGTGGCAGAGCTCAGTCTGTAGGGTGTTGGGTTGGGACCAGAGGATTGCTAGTTCAAGTCTGCATACGTATAACATACTGAGCCCTTGTAGAGTTCAGGCCTGTTGTAATAACCGAGAGTGTAATTGTAATTTCTCATTGGTGGACTAATAAAGGTTCATTATTAGTAATAACTTTTTTTATTGTTACCAGCGTTGTTGGGCGGTACAGTCCATCTGTGTGCACTCATGTCCTTAATGCTAATACTAACTTATTCCCTGAGTCCTTCTGTCTCTTGCCTCCAGCTTTCCTTAAATTGTGGTAGCACTAGTCGTTGCCGTGGTCCAGCTGTTAGTTGCCACTCTCATCACACCAATTGGTTATTTTGAAAAAATCATATTATGTATATCTGCATCACTGTCTCTGTGTCCCGCCCAACAACAACCAGGGTCTGTCCGAGGTGTTCTGCCTAAAGCTTGCTCTTGGGGGGACTGTTGCGTCTTTTGTAAATGATTAAAATCGTAAAGTGTCCTACATAACTTCCTGTTATGATCTAATATAAATGAATTAAATGTTCCACAGATAATCGAGGAGCTACTTAGGGGCCATCACAAAAGTGAATGCTAAGGACCCAAGACAGTGTGGACCCACTGTGAGTATAAATCCAATATGACACATATTTGTTACAGCCCTAGTCTCTTTCGCTTTCCATGAAGTACACTAATATAAAGCATGGTTCATTTTTTTTTAGAGCGGCAGATGAAGAAAAGCAAGCCAGTCCATGTGGGTGTATTTTGTAGGAACATCCATAATCACTCACACGCCACAGCAAAAACAGCTTTGGTAGTAAAATGTCAAGAGGAGCAGTGTTTATCATTTACTCAGTTTTATCATCTTTGTGAGCCCCTTATTGATTTCTCAATCATACCCCATATCACCTCAGTATGAGGAATGGTCCATTATTCATACATTCTTATATTCTCACTTTTAAATGCTGGATCCCTCGATTCCAGTTCTAAAAATTACCCCTGTGTGAAGTGCGTGTGCTCCCCTGGGACTGCTGAAAACTTGTGAAAAAAAAGGCACTTTAGTTAGAAATTGAAACTTGGTGTCAAGTTTTAACCTTCACTACTTAGGCCTTGGACACTTTCTGAGGGAGACGTCGAAGTAAGTCTCTCCTGGGTTAATGAGTGGGCGAAGATGCGGAGAGGAGTGAGTAAATTGAATCTTTATGGATCTCAGTCTCCTCTGTGTAAAGAGATAGGTTGTCACATCTGTTGGAAGCGCACTGATAAGGTGGCAGGCTCCTCTAGGGCGGTGGACCTGCAAAGATAAAGGCAACGTGAAGTGTCAGATTGAAATTAGACCTGCGATGTCTTGTCTGTTTCCTGACAAAGTTTACTGTGGATATTCTTCAGTTTTTGCATAATCTGTGGATTGTTTTGTTTTGAAAGTGGTCTCGAAATGGACTGGTGACCCACTTAAATCCCCTTATTGTTTAAAAGCGGAAAATTAAGATAAGGAAGAGGATGTGCAACAGCCTGCTCTCTTGCTGAACTTCAAAAACCCTTAATTACAGGATCGCACTCTTCTCGAATCTGGAACCCGCAGTCTGCAGCTTGTTGATGATCATGCAATCTTACAGACGCCGCGGCGCGGCTGCTGCTCTGCCCATGCGTTGCATTCGACACCTAGGGGATTTTTTGCATGTGGTATCTGACGCTAAGAGCAGCGTCAGGAGTAGAATGGGTTGGTGACATGTATGCAAGACCTATGGTTGTTATCCCTTTCAAGGGGAGAACAGGGAATGTGAGAGACTGTTTCGAAAAAAAGACCTTCACACGTTTCACATCCACACAAATAACCTACAAAGTTGTGTGTCTCTTATACTGCAAATCTGTCTTTCTCGTGTGGAGAATGAGTGTGGCTGTAGCTACCGAAGCAGAGAAGCTGGTAGGCAGGTGGAAAAAAACATAGAGCGCTTCATTTGAGACGACACACCACACACACACACACACCTCTATGTAATTTGATCAGTAAGGCTAAAAGCAGCTTCATCTTCATACGTTGCTGAGTTAAGTCAGCGTGAAGGTGAGAGATGGATGTGTGTTGTGTGTGTTTGTGTTTGTGCATTGCCTCTGTTGTATTGTTGTCATCCTGCAGTTTCCATCTCTCGTTGTCATCTGCATTCATTCTTTCAGAATCCTATAGAGGCTTTCACGCCGATCATCTGTCATGAGCTTCTGGTGTCAATCTCTCTCTCTCCATTCCCACCCAGGAAACACAAATCTCAGATCATGGAGAGGGCGTCTCTTCACATGAGCGCCCCTAATGCTCTCTTCAGCATAGAAACAACTCCAAGTTAAGACCTCAAACTTTCAGGTGAAGGTGGCAAAAAAAAAAAAAAGAAACACTCTGCTCCCACAGTCTGACAAAATTGTTTTTTTTGCAGACAGAGACAAGACAGGTCACCACCTACACATCTGCCATTTGATGAGCCTCTTACCCAAACACCTTTCACGGCCCTCCTGGTAGATTGTTTACCTGCCTGTTTTGTGCAAGTGAAAATAGAATGGCTCCCTAAGAGTCAATGGCACCAGTCATTATAATGAGGCCACAGTGACAGCAAACACAGAGAACACAGTTATTGGTTTTGTCCGATTTCATGAAATCACGTTGCACTTTGTGTCCTGCCTTCGGGTGTAGCAGCTGGTAACAAAGCATATTCCCCAAGTAACAACTTAAGTACCAATTTGAGGTACTTGGAGGACTTCACTTGAGGTCTTTTTTTCACATGTAGTTTATTAATTTCATATTTTTTATAATTAAATTACCCAACATAATAGAACCAATATAGGAATATAAGTACAGCTGGTTGCCAACTTAGTCCAGATTGGATTGCACAGAGCTGGATTGTTTCCAGTTTCTACAATGTGACGATTTTTCTGCATTGAGAACTTTTCCTTTTAATACTTTAAGTCCATTTTCCTGATACATACTTTACTTAAAAATGAACTAACGTTTTTTTCAACCTGGACCAAACCCAACCCTATTTTCCTATGTTTTTGGTGTCTAAGTGACTGATGGCACAACACTCTTAGTGGTCCAGTATCAAGCAAGATCGCTGAATTGGCAAGCTTGTATTTACTAGGGATGAGTGAGACAGCAGACTTCGTTTCTGTTTACCACATAATTATCTGTATCCGGATCCGACTCGGAGTGGGCTGGGCCTAAACACGAAGTCGTCAGATTTAACCCGAAGGCGTAGGGTTCTCTTGAAAATGGGCAGGGCTTAAACCGGTATGTTACTTTAAGCATGCAATGATATGGGTTGATCAAAATTGTTTTTTTATTGCTGATTAAAAACTTTTCCATGACAAGATCAGCATGAGCTTCAGATCATGGTGTTTGTCATGGTAACACATATAGGCCTACAGTATATACAATTTTTGCACAATAATACGCAATGTGGTTGCAATTTTAATTAAACTGTATGACAAGTTTTCATACTCAAAATATAATTTATTTTTTTAACTTTTTAATTTTTCTATTATCAGTGTGATCAATTTTTTTTTTTTATGTGTTCTTTTTTATTTTCCCACCATATGTTGAGTGTCTGGTGCCTGTGGTTGAGTAAGATATTATATATATATTCTACATATATATATATATATATTATATACACTACCGGTCAAACGTTTGGGGTCCACTTAGAAATTTCCCTTGCACTCCATTATAGACAGAATACCCGTTGAGATCTTTGCATTGTTTTTTTAAACCCAGGCAGTAATCAGATTACATTATGTTGTCTGACATAATTGCAAATAGGTTTTGCCAGTGTTTTTTCTAGTTATTTTTTGAAATGATATCAGATAGTGACAAATGTGCCTTTGATGATTGATGAATGGTTGGTGTAATGGGGTATGTAGATATTGCATTAAAGATGAACTTAACTGAAATTTAAATAATGGTGATTAACAGATGTATTTATTTCTTCTCACTGTACAATTATTAAAATGGTGTGAATTTGTTAAAAGGATAAATGGCAAGTGTTAAAGTGTTGTTTTTGTAACATGGGCGCGCCCTGTTGGAATCCATAATCTACTACGCACTGGCATGGTAAGCTACTCCGTGGCTACTAGCACTAGCAGCGCACCATAGGAACACCATACAAGAGTCGAGGCTAGAGGACATATGACTGGGACACACAAAGAAAGAGTCTGGGGGGCTCATACTGTCTTGGCCTGCTGCAGTAAGGGCTGACAGGCACAGGCAGCTGGGTTACCACACATTTCCACAGGCTACCTTTGACCAAGGAAAAAACAGTCCTCAACTCATGGCTAGCAGCTATTTGTCTTAAAACGGGCTAGCCCTCCGACAGCCCCTGGATTTTGAGTCTGTGCATTTTTTAGCGCCAACTATTTGGAAAAGCTGTGCTTCTGATACAACAGCGTCACTGTAGAGGTTAGTCCAACAGACTGAAACCTGAGGTCTGCAGGCTCCAGTGCAGGGCTACCGATAACCCACCGGCTAGTAACACCCCCGATGCACTTGCCGCAGACAGGGCACTGAAACGCTCACGGAGCAGAGACAGAGGGCAGCTATGTTTACCTGTTTATCAGCATACTATCAAGTCCACTAGCGCAAGGCTGGTGTAACGTTGTTTGTCACATACACAAAACACGAACATATTCACTTACAAAATAAAGCCCAACGTGTCGGCTTTATAGCATTCAACAACAGAGACTGACACCCGGGCATTACTTGAAATTGAGACCCAACACGAAGCTAGATCCCACGATCGACCGAGGAAAGGGCTAGCAGCTAAATACGATGGGCAGCACTCTTATGACAAACTCCACAAGCTAGCACTCCGACCATAGACTGTAATAATAAACCCAGACTCCGACGATATCACAGATCGATAATGCTTTACTAGCCGCTAGCTAAACCACAGAATCCACGTCCCTCTCTACTCCACCTGAAGCTACGATTTTAGCCGCTACTAAACCACAGAATCCAACGTCCCTCTCTACTCCCCCTAAAGCAGCTGATTTTAGCCTACTACACCACAGAATCCAAATTCCCTCTCTACACTAGGGTGACCAGACAGTCCCCGGTTTGTGACTGTCCCCGACTGGATCTGTCCCCCGGAAATGTCCCCGATTTCACTGTGCTGACGACCCAAAATTGGATGAAAAAAAGAAATACTGACAAAACGTAGCCGATAGTCGCTCACCCTACACCCGCAGCTCCAGACAGCCAGAGCCACGCGGTGCTCAAAGGTTTTAGAAGCCGTGTTTACATGCTAAATCACTGATTATTTACATGGAGTCTGTGCGTTTAGCGAACGCAATTCCGGACTTTTATGTTTTAAAAAGGATCTTAATCTTAACACAGAAAGGTCGACCTCCTTAGAAATCCTGTCCATAATGTGTCAGACACTTAGAATATTAATCTGAGTTCGTCAGCTAAACGAGCACTTTATGAACTAAATACAAGCTGGACATTATCCTATAACTCACGCTGCGGGGGGGGGACAGCTCGAGTCTAATGTCCCCGTTTTAAGTTTTACAAAAATAAAAATAGATGGTGTTTTGGAGTAAATACGTCTATGAGCTGAAAATGTCCCCGGAATTTTGTCAAAAAAGCTAGCTGTTCGCCGTCTCCCTAAACCACAGAACCCGTCCCTCTCTACTCCCCCCGAGC
>NC_045742.1:23766759-23769120 GCF_008692095.1 Etheostoma spectabile
TAGCTGATGTCCTCCGTCTCAGGACACATCGTTGATGCAGAAACAGCTGCTAGTTCCATAGTAAAAATCTGCCGACTCCTCCGCGCATCTCTGGTCAAACTGGGGTAACTCTCCTACGTGCAGCTAACAAGCGATCCCATTAGCTTAATTCCCTTCTAAAACACAGAATCCAACGTCTCTATCTCCACCTGAAGCAACGGATTTTAGCGCTACTAAACACAGAATCCAAGTCCCTCTCTACTCCCATAAAGCTAGCTGATTTTTAGCCGACTACTAAACCACAGAATCCAATTCCCTCCTAAACTAGGGTGACCAGACAGTCCCCGGTTTTGGTGACCTGTCCCGACTGGATCTGTCCCCGGAAATGTCCCGGATTTCACTGTGACTGACAGACCCAAAATTGGAATGAAAGAAAGAAAATACTGACAAAACGTAGCCGATAGTCGCTCACCCTACACCCGCAGGCTCCAGACAGCCAGAGCCCGCGGTGCTCAGAGAGGTTTTAGAAGCCGTGTGTTACGATGCTAAAATCACTGATTATTTACATGGAGTCTGGTGCGTTTAGCGAACGCAAATTCACGGACTTTTATGTTTTAAAAAGGATCTTATACTTTAACAGAAAGGTCGACCTCCTTAGAAATCCTGTCCATATGTGTCAGACACTTGAATAAATCTGAGTCTGTCAGCAGCTAAACGAGCACTTTATGAAGTAAATACAAGCTGGACAATTATACCTATTAACTCACGCTGCGGGGGGGGACAGCTCTAGGTCTAATTCCCCGTTTAAGTTTTACAAAAATAAAATATGATGTGTTTTGGAGTAAATACGTCTATGAGCTGAATGTCCCCGGATTTTGTCAGAGAAAAAAGCTAGCTGTTCGCCGTCTCAGCTAAACCACAGAACCCGTCCTCTCTACTCCCCCGAAGCTAGTGATGTCCTCCGTCTCAGGACACATCGTTGATGCAGAAACAGCTGCTAGTTCCATAGTAAAAATCTGCCGACCCCTCCGCGCATCTCTGGTCAAACTGGGGTAACTCTCCTACGTGCAGCTAACAACGATCCCATTAGCTTAATGCGTCAATTACATTTGCATCTATCTGCCTCTATTTCGTAAACGAACAGGACTTAACCATGTTTTTCTATTTTTCTCTAAATGGACACGATAATAAGCAGTTCTGTTTCCTAAAATGCATAATGTGCTTGGTACAATAGAGAGAAGTGCATGACAGTAAGCTGCACCCACACCCACCGGTCACTGTCACCCCCGAGGCGATCCTGTACCTAGTGGAGCCTGAAACTGATCCTCCTCCATGTGGTGGTAGTCAGAGACTACAGGCCTGTCCTGTGTAATCCGAGCCATTAAAATTAATTTTTTCGTTTGTTATATTATGTCTGCAGCGCTGCCTATACCTTCACGGGTCCTACCATGCCAGTGATCATCGATATTATCAGCGTTCTATTACTAACAAACGCAATTTTTGTGTTGCTTAAAAAAAAGCTATATTGATTTTTAAAATAATATTTTTTTTAGTGTAATTCATTTGTAATACCATAACCAACAAGTTATCAAAAGTTAGTTTTTCAGTTCAGTTCATCTTTAAAGATCAGCCCCCCCACTCAGATCAGCTGGCATTCTGTCTTATAATGGGTGTATGGAAATTTTTAATGACCCCAAACTTTTGACCGGTAGTGTTATATATATATAATATATAGAGAGAGAGAGAGAGAGAGAACAGAGGAGAGGGGGGGCGGGGGGTTGGAATGTGTTGTTGATCTTAATTTGTAATATATTCATTTATACCGCAAGCCTTTTATTTTTTTATAAACACAGAAGAGTTTCAGACATTCAAAAAAACTGGATAGAGCCAGCAGGCAGTTTAAAAAAAAAAAAAAAACTCCAACGGCAGAGATGCAACACGAGTAGCATTCTACCGAGCACTATGTCTGAACAAACCCCACGTTACCAGAAGTCTCTTGGTTACTAGGTACTAGTTCAAACTGAAGTATGAAACAAACCTG
The DNA here is from genome assembly GCF_008692095.1 of Etheostoma spectabile. NCBI lineage: Eukaryota > Metazoa > Chordata > Actinopteri > Perciformes > Percidae > Etheostoma > Etheostoma spectabile. The sequence continues at coordinate 23,768,780 of NC_045742.1, forward strand.
AAGCTTGAAGAAACCCTAAATGTTAACGGAAAAGCCCCGCGGACCAGGAGGGGAGAACTGTTCACTTCTCCGTGTCCCGTGTGCGAGTGAGAGGCACACAGCAACAGAAGGAGTCTGTGTGTGTAGGGAGGGGCGCTGGGACTAGCCAATCAAAGAATAGTGTAGGGGAGGGGCGCTGGGACTAGCCTATCATAGAATAGTGTAAGGGAGAGGCGTTGTGACTGGCACTGTGACTAGCCTATCACAGAACGGAGACACAGTCAATGGAGAATTTCATTGAATCCGAGCACGGATATTGACTCGCATTACTCGGATAATACTTGTACTCGGCCAAAAAAAAG
>NC_045742.1:23769145-23769305 GCF_008692095.1 Etheostoma spectabile
AAGTGCTTTATCCGTACCGGATACTCGTTTCAGCCGAGTACTTGGCTCATCCCTAATTAATACTTTGGGTGGTAGTAGCTCAGTCCATTGGGTTGGTAATCAGAGGGTTGCCGGTTCAAATCCCCTTATGGACTAAAGTATGGTGGTGGACTGGTAGCTG
>NC_045742.1:23769315-23769873 GCF_008692095.1 Etheostoma spectabile
GGTGCCAGTTCACCTTCTGGGCACTGCCAAGGTACTCTTGAGCAAAGCACCGAACCCCCAATTGCTCGGGGTGTCTTCCCATGGGCAGCACCCCCCACTCTGACATCTCTCCATTCAGTGCATGTATAGGTACTGAGCACGTGTGTGTAAATCAGGCATGTGTAAATAATGTTATAATATCCCCTTGTGGGATTAATAAAGTATACATTATTATTAAAGGATCTGAATACTTATTCAATCACTGGCCATCATGTAGTTGTTCTGAAAATGAGGTCAGAATTGGCAGTACTGTTTATCCTTATGCACTAGGTTCTATTAGGTTCAGTGTCTTGCCCAAGGACACTCCGACATGGGACTGCAGAGCCAAGGATTGAACCACCAACCTTCCAATTGGCAGTCAAACTGCTCTACCGCAAACATGACAAGGAGCACCTGTGAAGTAAAAACCCTTTCAGTTGACTACCTCATGAAGCTCACTGAGAGAACACCAAGGGTTTGCAGAGCTATCAAAAAGCAAAGGGTGGCTACTTTGAAGAAACTAGAATATGAGACATGTTT
>NC_045742.1:23769883-23792113 GCF_008692095.1 Etheostoma spectabile
CACACTTTTTTGTTAAGTAAATAATTCCACGTGTTCATTCATAGTTTGGATGCCTTCAGTGATAATCTACAATGTAGATAGTCATGAAGGCAACACATTGAATGAGAAGGTGTGTCCAAACTTTTGGCTTGTACTATATATATACACACATATATAGAACTTAATAAGGTGACCGCACAGCAAATTTCATGTTTATAGCTTGTTGCACTGTGGCCAAAATATCAATCAATGCAGGTTTAAATTTTCCAGACTTGACAAAGCTCCTCCAGAGTTTAATCAGACAATATGAAGCTATTTTCACAAGCTGTGTAGAACTATCTGTGTCTAGTGAATTGACTTTTACATGTAAAATGAGCTAAATGTCCATTTTAAAAGACAAACGTATAGAAGAGTTAGAAAAGACTGAAACCTCAACCCAATGTTTCACCCTATCAGGACTGTGAGTTCTGCAGACACATTATGCATATATCCCTGTTTTCTGTATTGGAGTTCCAGTTGTTGTACTCCCCCATCCTGCATCTTTTTAAAGTTAGTTCTCCAACAGCACGGTGTCCTTCAGACACACCAGCCCTGTGCCTACCTGCCAATAACTCTACAGGAGCAGCTCATAAAGGATCTGACATGCAGAGATGTGAAACCCAAATGATGACAATATTTTTAGGATTTGATAGCATGATACAATTCCAAATTTAATCATACTCTTATTTAACCAAACGGAAAATAATTGAGGTGTTTTTTTCAAACATCTATCTAGAAGTTTCAGTTGTTGGTTTGGCACCTGCACCAGTGTTAGCCATGTTTCTGCGGCACTGTTTTGAATATTCCGAACACTAGTGCAGACAGCTGCACCAATATTTATTTAATGTCAGAAAGTTTCCTCAAAACTGAAAAAGTGAGGAAGGAGTGGGGAAAGGAGACTGTCTCTGACACAGAGTACGAGAAGAGACAGTATTTATTTACATTGGAGAATGGACTGAATGTTGCAACCTTTTTGAGGAGATTCTAAATTGGCAAAATATCAATTAGAGCCTGTATCAATCAGCCAAAAACAAAACAGCTAAACCTATTGAATTTTTAACACCTAAGTCACTTCTGTAATTGAACGCGACACCAGGTCAGCCTTCATGGCTTAAAAAGGGGGGATTATTTCACTCCCAGATGGAAATTAATAAAGCCTCTACCTTATTTTAAAGAGGCTCCTCCAGTATACAGTTCTCCTTTTGTTCCAGAGGAACAGACTGTTAGTGGCTGTTGTTACCTGATGCATGCAGTCTATGCAGCACAATGTGCCACTACTGTGATGAATTGATCCGCAGTGTGAGGTAGATTTTTGTATTTTTGTGTATGTGTGTGTGTGTGTGTGTGTGTGTGTGTGTGTGCGCATCTGCGTGTGAGCCTCAGGGAAGACTTCCTGTGATCAGTCTTTATGATGTTGGTTATGGCTGTTAACTTTATGACCCCACAGAGGACAAACACACCATTTTATCTCTGTCTCTCTCTGTCTCTCTCTCTCACACACACACACACACACACACACACACATGCTCTCTATGAGACCCGTGGTGTGTGTTTCATGAGGCAAACAGGACATTCTGTTGACTAATCTGTGGGGACATACGTTTAGAGAAATGCCTCTTGAGCTGATGGATGAGACACTTCCCTTAAAAGGATTCCTGCAAAGTTATCGACTAAAAAATGTAAATTAGTAATACTTGGTATAATACAGTCATGGGAGGAACTAGGTTTCAACTTACTACTCGAGCACAACAAAAATAATGCATCACCAGATTCCCCTTTGAGAAACCGAGTTATTTGCGTTATAAAAAGGAAGCATTTGCTGCACAAGAGCACAAGAAGGAATGGGAGAAAAGTGCTACTAAAGTAAATGCATAAGTTCCAACATAGTGTATTCATTTCATATTTAATCAAATGTATAATATTGCTAGTGAAATGGTATTGAACCTATAATCTATTTCATTTAGAAAATCCAGCGGGCGAAAAAGTCCCAGGCCTACTAATCCCATTCTGAGGCTGCAGCACCATCATTACCAGAATTATAATTCATAATCTTTTATTTAAAAGGATTCATTTCATTTACCTGCAAACCTGTGGAAGTCTTTTTTTAATTGCTCTTACAGGGTTGTGTGCTGGGAACACTACAAAAAAGAAAAAAAACCCACCTTTTTCAAACGAGGCACACTCTTCTGACAGCCCTGCAGACAGCCGCTTTACTAATATGCCCAATATTGTAACTGCTGTTTGCAAAAAAACACTATGCGACACAAAGAATCGGCTGGGATGTAGAGCATGTCCACGGTGGGTGAGATTAGTGATATGAGGACAAATCAGGTTGTCTTCATATCTGATGGACTGTGGAGAAAAACAATACCGCTTAAATCGGTAGTTATTTGGAAATAAACATTTGTCTATAGTCAATTTATAGTGTGTTTAAGTCCCTGCGTAATAATACAGAAACTCAAGGTTTATTAAAAAAAATCTACTCCAGACCAGGTTAGGTTCACAGATTTTAATAATGAGGTAAACATATTTTAACCCTTGTGTTGTCCTCCCGGGTGAAAACTGAAACCACTGTTTTTTAATGTTTCTTTTATTGTTTCTTTAATATAGATTTTCTATGCTTTTTCCCCCCAGCTACCGCCAGTATATACACCCCTTAAACCACCTTAATAGACTTGACTTAATCTTTTCAAAATACATGGTCACTAAACCTCATTTTTACAATTTTATACCTACTTTTTGAGTTAAAAAGCAGAAATCATGATTTTTTTTTTTAAGATCAGTGAGGAAAAGTTTTTTTAAACCATTTAAACAGTTTTTTTTTCTTCTCCAACTGCGGTAAAATATGAGATAACCTCCGGAATTCAAGGATACTGCGAAGAATGTTGTATTGAACCAACCGCATTGTTGTTTTTTGCCAATTTGGTTAAAAGCCTTGAGAAATCTGAGTAGAAACTTTGAAAAACGGGTCAAGTTTGACCCCAAGGACAACAGGAGGGTTGATGTAATCCCAGAGAGCGAAAACGTTGAGATTTCCAACTTCTCTGAACGCTCCGGTTTCCACAGTTTTTTACATTGCGTATGTAAATGTGTGCTTTCTAGCGGAGGGTGCCGTGGAGGAGGACTGAAACAACTGTCTGATGAACGTGGATGTGGACAGTTGGTTTGTCTTGTTCCCTTAATGTGTCCTGGTTTTATTGCACTGGATATGATTAAAGAGACTGGGTTTCTGAATGCTATGTTGACCTAGCTTAATATGGCCTCCATGGGTTACTGGGCCACTGTTAGGCTAGAGTTTCCTTTCCAAGTTGCAATTTTGTGCTTTTTGTTTCTTGTTTCTGTAGATGGAAAATGTGTTTATTCTGATTTTAATTTAATGTGGAACCAGTTGCTGTTGCAGCCAGGTGTTTATGGGCTAATGTTCTCTTTTGCTGCCCCACATCCAATCTTGATCACAGACCTAATTTGAATGTTAGCCTCTCTGGCTCCTCTCCCTTCTATGTCTCGTCTGTTGTTGTAATGTGTTTTACATGTTTTGTGCGTTGAGGGACTTAACTCTGGATGCACACTTGTTAGGATTTAACAAAGTGAAAGGCAGTAGCAATATCCACATGTACTTCCATTTAGAACGCAGCTTTTTTTAATAATGGGTGATCTTTCAGTTTTAGTTTGGAATTCTGGTGGACTGAATGCTCCTCATAAACGAGCCAGCACTCTGTCCTTACTAAGAGAGAGAAATGTTGACATTGCATTATTACAGGAGACTCGTTTACTGCAGGTGGACGCCTGCCGTTTAGTCAATAGATTCTATCACACAATTGCATCCTCCTCAGCAAGCTTGAAGACAAAAGGAGTGGCCATTGTTGCCAAAAGGAATCTCCCACTTAAAGTGTTGTCCTCTTGGTCAGATGATACAGGCAGGATTGTGGTCTCCACAACAGAATTTGGTGCCAGAATAATTGCATTTGTGTCAGGTTACGCGGCTGTTTTTGATGGCAATTTCTATAAGACGCTCACCAATCAAATGCTGGAGTTAACTGGCTGTTCTTTTATTGTTGGTACAGATTTCAATGCTATTTGGAACCCAAATATTGATCAGTCAAACGCAAAGGCCACCAGGGACCAGGATCAGGCTACGAATGCTCTGAAGTCATGGGCCAGCAGCTTGGGGCTTTTAGATATTTGGCGTACAGTTAATCCCACCTGTAAGGACTGATCCTTTTTCTCAGGTAGACATAAATCCTTTACTAGAATAGATTTTCTTTTTGCATCCCCTCAATTATTTCATTCAATTGATGAAGCAGTGTTACTCCCAATGGAATTAACTGACCATAAAGGGGTCCTTTGCGCTTCTTTACTGAAAAATTAATCCTATATTACTCATTTTCAGGCGCAATACCATACTTTTCTGCTCTAATGCATACAAAGCTACATCAATGAAGCTGCAAAACCTTGAAACTGCCAACAGTGCCAGTTTGGCCCCATTATCTCACATCTTATCAAAACTTGGAGATTAGCTGAAACATACTGCCATATAGCTTGTAACTGGCACCCATTTTCCCCTAAATTCTATAATACAGCACTCCTGATTGGTGGCAGGCCGATGACAGCCCCACAATGGGAACAGAGAGTGCTTCATTGTATAAAAGACATTTAGGGTTGGCTCATTGCCTTTTTCTGACTTGCAGAACGCATTCATTCTACCACGTTCCTCTTTTTTCTTTTACCTACAATTATAATCAGCGCTCAAGGCATTTGGTGTTCCCTGGCAGAGGCCTTTGCCCATCCATCTTATCAGGAAGTTATTTACTGTGCAGCCTAAACACTGTGGTATGGTATCAGTGTTCATCAGTTCTTAGTGATATCTGGCCGCTCTTCCCTTCCTATTGAGAGGATCTGGGTACGCGATCGCCCAGGACTGATCTCAACTGGCATGATGTATGGTCTAACATTCCAGAAGTATCATGCAATCCAGACCATCCGCAGATTCACTACAATTTCATTAATAGGACATATCTCACTCTTGTGAAAATGCACCACATGAAAATAATTAACAGCCCTGTAAAATGCCCAATAAAAGCACAAGGCACATATCTTTACATGGTCTGGGAGGGCACTCCCGTTGGTCAGTTCTGGAACAGTCCGAATCCAAAATCTCTGCCTTATTTAATGTTACTGTGCCTGTTACTGTCAATGTTTTGATTTTGAATGACCTGTTAGCCTTTCAACTCTCTGGAACTCAGAAACGTGCTGTATTAGCTGGACTTACAGCTGCAAAGAAGACGATTGCAACCCGTTGGAAGACCATCCTTATGACCTGTCAATCCATGCATGGACCAGTGTGTACCTGGATGTAGTGTATATGGAGCTTTCCACGGCCTGCATTAAGTCCGGGCTGTAGCCGTGTTTGGTTCCTTGTCTTGTATCTGTCTGTGTATATGCCTGTTTGTGTATGTGTTTGGGTGGGTCTGTTTCTGCGTGTGTTGTTTTTCACTCCCTCCCTCCCGTCTTTCCTTCTATTTTATTTTTATTTATTTTTTCTTTCTGGCCCCGGGATGCGTTCTCTGTCTCAGTGTATGGTTTGTAATTGCTGTTTACGTTCCCCCCCAAAAAACTGATCACAAAAAAAAGGTTGACGTTGTGATGTTTGTGCATGTCAAAAAACCATGTCCTTTATAATGTTTAAAAGTAGGTGTGTTTCTCCTTTTCTTTTAGGTATGCATCTCTACCTCAGCCTTGCAAAGTGTTGGCTAGTTGGTTTGTGTACAGTAACCAAGACAACGCACAGAGCTCACCGTAAGCCGCGAACAGGCAAGAGGCCGTAAACTGTAGTAAAAACCCTAGCTGAGATGCATCTTCACAATGTGCTGCCTACGTGTCCAAAGAATGTCTCTAAAACCCAAATAATATTGACATATCCCGCATGTATTAATCTAAAAATGCTATTTTCAGAAAAAGGCCTTGTTCGGAAAATCCAAACGCAATATGCTATTTTCATGACCTGTATCAAATTCTGACTATTTTCATATTTGGAATGATAGTGGTATATTATTGTGCATATAAACGTACTCAATGTTAAAACACATCTACCAATAAGACCAAATGAAAAACACACAAAAACTGATAAACTGGACAATAAACTTAAACATGCCATGTCAAAAGCTGCTTAAGGTCCAATTAAATGCTTGTAGACTATCTGTAAACTTCATTTAAGAGTGATAAAATATATATTACGGGACATCTACTGTGCTTTACCTGCAGACTTTAAAGCCTCTACAACAGGTAAGACAGAAATGGAAAAATAATAATAATAATACAAATAAAAATCTCAAAATCCACCAGCTGTCTGGAAGATCTAGCTAATAATATCTATGCTGATGAGTTGACCTTATGTAAAAAACAAAACACAAACTTTCCTTTAAAGGCAATGTTCACTTCGTGCACATCTGCCCTCCTTTCACTGTTAATACCACCAGAACAAAAGTTTATACCCAGTTCTAAATTAGTAATATTCTAAAAATAATGAAGGGCTTTCTTTCCAGGATATCAGCTAAGTAGGAGGTCAAATGGAGTTTCGGGATATTGACTGTGCCGAAGAAAAGCTGCCTTTGTTTCTCTTTTTAAACCGGTTTGATTCCACTGACCTCCATTGCCAAAGGGCTTGGATTAGTGAGGCACTGGCGCTTCATCAAACAGGATTTTCCATCAGCGGTGGGCAGACGCAGCCTGATAGTGACTCACGCAGGAGAAACCTCGGTAGAAAAGCAGCTTCATGGCAAGAATTTCCTCAATCTGTTTTCTCTCTCTAGCTCCCACCACAGTCTACATCTTTTTCCCCCTCTGAGTGGCATTGCTAATAAGGAATGGGAAGGTACGTCATGCCATGTTGCATGTGGGGATAGGACTGCCATCTTGTTAGGCTCTGATCCTTTGTATGCTACAATCAGAGATGGGAAGTAACGAAGTACAAATACTTCGTTACTGTACTCAAGTAGATTTTTCTGATATTTTTACTTTACTTTACTATTTATTTTTGTGGCGACTTTTTACTTCTACTCCTTACATTTTAACACGAATATCGGTACTTTCTACTCCTTACATTTTACAAAATTGGCTCGTTACTTTCGTTTTGTACAAGACGTTGTTATGTCGGAAAATAGCGCGGATACATACGGAGATAAAAGTGAGAGAAAAGAAAAAGCGCTGTCCGGAGGATAATCAGCTGAGATTGTGTGTGTGCGTCTTTGAGAACTGTAAGTCGTATAACTCATGTTGTCAGTTCACTTAAGCCTGTTCATGGTCTATAGTTCTTCACATTTAAAGTAAGTTAGCTAGTGGTTTTGGTGTTTTCTTCACCTGTTAGCTAGTGGTTTTGGTGTGGTCTTCACCTGTTAGCTAGTGGTTTGGTGTGTTTCTTCACCTGTTAGCTATTGTTTTGGTGTGGTCTTACCTGTTAGCTAGTGGTTTTGGTGTGGTCTCACCTGTTCACCAACTTCAGATACTGTAGTTCAGTTGACAAGTGGATGGGAACTTAGCTAGAGAGATGTTTGTCTCCGTCTGTTTACCAGACACACCTGGGGACGTTGGAAACCAGAATCAGCTTTAATCCAGTCCTGATCTAGTCCTCAACTTTCACATCATTTCACTGGAGTTCATTATTATTGTTTACGTCATCAATACCATATTCAATCTAAATAGATGGGAATATATCTACTGTACGTTGCATTTGACGCTACTCACAGATTCAGCAATCTGCATTCACAGCAAATCATTGCAGTTTCTGTAATACAATCATACATGTTATGTTTTAGGCCTATTGGCAGACATCCATTTAAAATGTAGCCAATGCCATATAAACCTTTTTCTCCATGTCCACTGAAGTTCCTCACGTGCTCTAGTAACGTGTTTGCTCCAGGTAGCTTTGCTAAAAAAAATGTTGTCATTCGCAAGGCTACTTTTACTTTTATACTTTAAGTAAATTTTCAAGCCTGTACTTGTTACCTTTACTTGAGTAAGAAGTTTATCAGTTCTTCCACTTTACCAGAGTAGTTTGTAACACAAGTATCTGTACTTCTACTTAATACGGAAAGTGAGTACTTTTGCCATCTCTGCTACAATGCTTACCTGCTTACTTTTGTTCGTTTGGATAAAAGTTGTTTGAATGGGTGGAGAATGAAGCGATGGAAAAGGAAATTAGAAAGAAAAGGACCCTACAGGGGAATTGGAATCGTAATGTCAACAACGCTAAATGCATATACATATACAATAATGATAACAACATATGCCAGGTTTCCACTATATGGGCAGCTCTGCTTGACTCAACCCACTTTTTTAGTACCAGTACTTTTCTGGTTTCCACGCACATAGTACCCTCTCAGTGCAGGCTGATTTCACTAATTTCCCACAACGACGCTGCGTCATTAAAAAAAGATGTTAAATCCTTTCATTTCAACCAAACATGGAACGTCTGCACTCTGTCGATTGTACAGCGTAGTCTACGTATGTATTATGTTTTTTTTTGCAGGCTGGCATTTGGTAAACATCTGGGTCAACAATTTAAAACTCGGCAGCTAGTGACCATCGCTTGTGTTGTGGTTTGGGTTATTGCTTTGGGTTCCTTTCCCCTTTTTGGTTTTGTTATCCTGTCCTGTGTTTGTTCCTTTCTCCCGGTCTTGTGTTGTTGGTCCTGCCTGTGTTCACCTGAGTGTCTGTATGCCTTTAGTTTTACTTCCTGTGTCTTCCCACCTTGTGATTACCTGATGTTTTCCACCTGCTTCCCTGTCCTGTTCCTTTTGCTCCCTGTGTTTTTCCTTGGTCTTGTATAATAATCCTTGGTCAGCTGCTCCCGCCTGCCTCCGTCATCTCTGCTTTTGGGTCCTTACTCCGCTTCAACATACCTGCTTGGCTATTAAAAAATGATGGGTTTGGCGCAGGCCGTCCCATGTCGCACTAGTGACGATTCTATCTGACAAATCAATGGTTCTGCAGTGTTTTGACTCCACCTTTTGGTATCAGCTCAGCTTGCTTGGAACCTCAACTGAGTACCAGGTACTAAAACAAAAAGGAGCAACTGTAGTCGAGGCGAGCCGTACCATGCCACACCAAGACTGAGTTATAGTCCCAATGCACTACTTCCACGCACATATCTGGACATTGTTAATTGGGCATACACTTTTTTTGAGATAAAGCTTTGGTGCATAACTTTTTGATATTAATTAATGAACGTCCGTTGCATTTGAACCATTGCCAAATGAGTTGCTATAAGCTACATAAGACTATCAGCTCCACACATCTCTCTGGATTTCTCAGTATGGCTGTGTTCAGAAGATCGTGGCGTCCGGCACTTTCGCGTGAGGGATGGAAGGCTTGTATCATGTGGCGCACCGACAGTGTTGTCCTTACTTAGAATTCCTCATGGGGCGACAGACAATACGCACTATAGCTTTAAAATGTAAAATCCCTAGAAGCTCATGAACATTTTTTGCAGATGGAAAAACGGCTTGTGAACTGCGATCCAACGGGCATTGCTGACCAAATCCGACTCCACGCTTTGACTATTTCTCGCCTCAAATGTTTTCAGGAACATGTTTTTTAGCTGAAATGAGAAAGTTGGCTCCGGCTGGTCTGCCGTTCGGGTGCTTGGTTTCTGCTTGACTAGGTCACAAACTTTCTCATGTTACAACAAAAGACTTTGAGTAGAAACAGATCATTCAGTAACAGAACTTGACTCATATTTGATTAGCGTTGCCTAGTTTGTAGGTTTCATCGGAGTTTCCGAACAAGCATTGACGCTGCGTAGCGACTCTCGGCTCTAATTGTTGTTTTCCTTGTAATAATATATATAATATAAATTTAATTTATAATGCACTTTATATTGCAAAATCTCAAAGTGCTACATGGTAAAAAAAAAAAAAGTAATGATAAAATAAAACACATGGAGAGCATGAAAATAATAAATAAAATAACAAAAACAATGTAGAAAAGGGCAGAGATCAGTCATAAGCTCTCCAAAAAGGTGGGTTTTAAGGCCACGTTTAAAATCATCCACAGTCTGTGGTGTCCTCAGGTGGTCAGGGAGAGCATTCCACAGTCTGGGAGCCGCTGAGCAGAAAGCCCATCTCCCATAGTACGGAGCTTTGTCCTGGGAGTTTTCAGGAGATAACCTGAGGCAGATCGAGGGTCCGGGTAGAGGTCTGAGGGGTGAAGTTCCTTAGGTAGGGGGGGCTTCACCGTGGATGCACTGATGGGTGAGGAGGAACCTTGTACTCAATCCTGAGAGACACGGAAGCCAGTGGAGAGATTTGAGGATGGGTGATGTGGTCGTGTTTGCGCACCCTCACAGGATCCAGCACGCTGTTCTGGATGTACTGTAGCTTTTGAAGGCTTTTCTCAGATCCCAGTGAGGAGCGCATTGCAGTAGTCCAGCCTGGAGGAGACAAAAGCATGGACAGCTTTTCGGCATCAGCTGGAGTGAGTAGGGACGGAGTTTAGCGATGTTCCGAGGTGGAAAAAGGAGGTCTTGCAGAGATGTTTTATGTGAGCCTCAAGCCATGAGAGTCCATTTTAACACCCAGGTTAGTGGCTGATGTAGAAAGAGAATATTTTGGCCAGAGAGGTTGATGCTGGTAATGGCAGATGACCGAACCTGGTAGGAGTGCCGACTAAGATGGCTTCAGTCTTGGAGCTGTTTAGCTGCAGAAGTTTTGCTGCAACCACGCCTTTACCTCCTCCAGGCAGGTGTTCGAGTAATATGGCAGGCAGCAGAGGGGTTGGGTGAGTCCTGAGGTAGAGTTGAGTGTCATCAGCATAGCAGTGGAACGAGATTCCATGTCGGCTGATGACATGGCCAAGGGGAGCATGTAGAGGATAAACAAGGTGGGGCCGAGCACTGAGCCTTGAGGGACACCACAGGTGACGTTGTGCGTCAGGATTTAGCCTCTCCCAGGCGCCATGCTCAGTCCTCCCGGTGAGTACGATAGAACCACTCATGACAGAGTCAGAAACACCGACAGTGGATTGTGCCTAGAAACACCAGAACAGGAAGTGGAATATGATTTTTGTTTTTTCACACTTCGGAAAGTGACAGTGTTGTCTTACCCTCGACCATGCAACTTTACTTTCTTTGTAAAAATGTAAATTTTTTTCAATGTTTCGGTCCACTTTTTTTGAAACTTTTATTGCTTTCCCCGATGTTTTGGAAATGTTTGATGTTTAGTCAGTTTTTTGTCACTTTTCTGATGTTTTTCTAGATTTCTTCTGACGTTTTTTTGTCAATATTTTTTCAAATGCTATAAATGACTAAAACACCAAATTCATGAAAGTAGTGAGCTGATCATTTAATTTACTTGTTAAGAGCGATGTAGGGAACCATCCGCAATATTTCTTTGAAATTTGTTGAAAGGAACCCAAATTTCTGATATAGAAACCTTTTGAAAAAGGTCAAATTTGACCCAAGGACAACAGGAGGGTTAAGCAAATCTGACCTAAAGTAATTTTTTAGTTAGTTTTTTAGATTTTCTAAGTACTAACTGAAGCTTCAAACCAAACAAAATATCAAAACGTCAGCTATGTGTTATTTTGGTAGTCTAGTTTCGATGGAGCTGCTGCCCCGCACCCGATACTGGATAAGCAGATGAAGATGGATGATAGATAGTTTCAATCAGTCACATTATTAATAAAGTTTCCTATAATATTAACCTTGTTGAAAAACATTTGTTTTTCTACTTGTAGGGAAAAATATGTTGTTTGGTCATGTGTAGTAGAAATGGATGGAGGCATGATTTTCCAGGTTACACTGAATAAAAAGACGATCCTTTAGGCTATTGTGCATGCTACTGTTATTCATTTGTTCATATATTTGTCATTAATTACGTTTCTGTCGTGAAACCAGTCATCCTCTAAAGGCTTGGGTTAGCTCCGCTCCCCTGGGGAAGTTTCTTAGCCCACTGTACATGCAACGCTGGTGTTGCAGAACATACACTCATGTTGGGCCCAGCTTTACAAAATAGAAGCAACTATCCTTGCAGGGAAATGAGGACTGTCAAAGTTCGATCTGCTTACTGGATCCTACCAAAAATGTGAACAAATGCCTGCTAAGGTAGGCCATTTGATTGATTACACTTCTGCTGCCATGCGAAAACACCTGAATCTTCTGGGAGATGAGACTGACAACACCCTGGCTTGAGAACTTTTGCCGGAAGATCAGACTATCAGCTCCACAAACTATTGAGTTTAAATTAAATTTCTCAGAAGACTGTGATTCAGACTTTCCGCACAGAAGCTCTGGTGAAGATAATTACCTCTTCTGAAGCTTCCATCATCTTGTTGTCCCCGGGTCATATTGACCCATTTCCTATATCAGTGTTCTTTTTAACTACTCAAAATAACATGATTGGTACAACCTCTCACTTTCATTCATTTTGGTGTGTCGTATTCTGGTGTGTCGTTGTTTTTTGAAATGCTAAAATAGCATTTCACAAACAAAATAAGGTGGTTTTGAAATAGTGCGATGTAAAGTTGACATATTCCAGTCTGTGATTATCCATTCCTACATTCCTTTAATTTTAGTCTAAATTTCCAATTTCTGCTTTTCTAACTTAAACATTAGGTATAATTTCCTTATTTATTGACACTAAATCCAAATATAACTGTAGTGAAGTGACAAAACATTGAAAAAAGCGTCAAAAGGTGTGGAAAAAAGGGACAAAAACGTAAGAAAAAGTTAAAACATCGTAAAAAGCATCAACAAAATTGTTGATTTTCAATTCAAGGGAAGACAACACCGTTCCTCCTTGGCTACTAGCAACTGCGTGGAGGAGGCGCATTCGCAATCAGACTTGAATCATGTGGACGCGCCTACAGTTTTGTTGTCATTCCTTGGATGAGCAAACGTCTTTCTTACTTTGAGAGGGTGCTGCGGTGTTAAACTGACTCACCCGGACACAGAATGTGTTCTCTTGCCGTCAGGTAGCCGCCGTGAGACATTCACTGCTCTGCGTCCTCTCCTTCTTCAGTGTCTTCACCAGGCCAGCCCACTCTTCCTCGTTGTTGTAGTTCTGGGGGCTTCCGGGATCTGTGCAGCCTCTCACAAATCTGAAATCCCTTCTCTGCCTACAGGCTGTGGATGGTGGTCTCTGAATTTTGAAACAGCACTGCCAGACCCCCCAAAAAAACAGGATCAGGCAAATTGAAGAGACACGGACACAGCAGAAATTGTCATCCTTGTTTGTTGGTATAGCAGCAGGATCACTGACTCTATATGGATGCTGTTTATGCCACTGGTATTAGGTCCAGCACTGTCAACTGTCAAAACAGTTTGCTACCCTTAGGACAGCCTATGCACCAAGTGATGGGGCAAAACACATAAGAGCAAGAAGACCATAACAGAAACACAAGGAACAACACAACAGCCAAGAGGTTGCAACACGCAGAATTTGCATTTCATAAACCAGCTTTTCAGTGGGTGCGCTTGCTGTGGAAGAAAGACTTAGATCCAAAGAGAGTATTTGGCCAAAGACAGCAACTTCTGCCATGAGCTTGTCGATGAAGAGGTACAATTGAAACAAGGTCACCATATGCACACAGTCCACAACACAAATATTCGTGACAAGACGTAATAACTGTGACCTTGTGTGTTTTGACACTCAAAGACTGTGCTGTTCTAAGCACAGAGTTTTGGAAGGCACAACCATTTTCATGGCGGAAGATAGCATTAAGTACAAAGCACAGCTTGTGTGGTCTGCTGCTTGTGTGTCTGTCTGTTGTTTCTGTCTCTGCATGGGGGGGCGTTCCTGGAGGAACTGGGTCAAGAGCGTGACCACTCAGCTCTGTTCCGTCACTGCACAGCTGATTCCCATCTCATGATTCACCTCTACAGCGTTTATACCCAGGCTGACCCCTTTTCAGCGTCAGATTGTTACATACCCCTTCGAGGTAACTTGGCTCAGTAGTTTGATCCTTTTTTGTCTCGTATTGATCTTTTTGGATTCCTGTGTTTTAACCCAGCAGTGCAGATTCCACTGTTCCTGTCTGTTCCTGTTCATCGTTGTCCTGCTTGTCATTCCCACTCCGACCTGCCACCTGCTTCGCCCGGATTTCACAGTGAATCCACGTTAAAAAACGTTTAAAACACCCTGAACTTCTACTGACTCCTGTGTTGTATCTCTGAGTTTTGTTTACACTAATATAACACAGCTTCACAAGCGGCTTGTGGTTGGTACAATTATTTTTCATCTACTGATCTTTTAAATACAAATGGCAGAAAACGTATTTCACTGAAGTGAAGAACTCTCATTTTTGTCCCTCTGTCGGTTGGTAATGAACACTTTCTTGTAACCTCAGTTTACCGTGGTTTACAAACTGATCGACTCACAACCTGAGCTGTTAAAGTGAAAATTACGAGCAAGATGACCTGCTGCTGAAAAGGGGGACAAGCAAAACATGTTACTGAACCTGGCGGTGTCTCTTAATATTAGCATGTAGCCTTGGATAGCTTTCTATACATCCACCACCATTGCATTTTCTTTAACTAACAGAATTGATGGGTACATCAGTATAATGTATCCATAATTAAAAGCAGCTCTCTGAATGTTATTCATTCTTCCAGAAATAAGCTGCTTCTATCTCTCTCTGTCTGTAATCAATATGAGTCCAATGTGCTACTGTTAAAGAGCCTGCAGATCTTTTCTTTATGGTGCTAGGTTGCACACTGTATTACTGAGTTAGCGTTACCAGGAGGTCATATTGTCACATGAATGTTTTGCTCAGACAGAAAATCATTAATTACAAAAACAGAATAAGTGCAGATGCATCGCTGCATTTCAGGCGTTGCATACGGTAACTTGACTACTTTGGCGCCAGGGAGTGGCTTGGGGTTGCTCTAGCTACCCTTAGGATTCCCATGCACCCCAAGACATTTCTGTGGTGTAAAACACTATTTCATTATTTGTTAATTTATATAACCCTGGTGTGCTTACTGTTGCACTGCAACTTTTTCCGGGCAAATTTCAACAGTTTTTTGTTCTTTTTCTAGACTTTTCTCAATGTTTTTGTCTATTTTATTCCTATTTTTTGTCACTTTTTTAAAATTTTTGTTTTAGTCAATTTTTAACAGTGTTTTGCGCTTTTTCCATGTTTCTGATGTTTTTTGTCACTTGTTCCGATTTTTTGGGTCACTTTTTTGTAGTTTTTTCAACATTTGTCACTTTTTTCACCGTTCTTTTCTGATATAGAAAGTTTTTGTAAACCGGTCAAATTTACCCAAGGACAACACAAGGGGTTCAAAAAATAAATACATACAATTTTAAAACAACCCGATTATTTTCAGAACAAAAATGGGAAACCATAGGTATGTATAAGTATTTTAAACTTTTGACCTTATTTCCGCAGATACCGTCTATACACAGAAGAAGGGCGCAACATTGGACCGTTAGGATCAGCAAAGTAGTGTAACGTTAGTAATCGGTCGTTTTTTAGTACCTAAACGTCAACGTGTGGAGCTTTGTCAAAAAACCTTTAAATGACGAGATATGTGAACCTTGTCAACAACTGGGATGAAGAAAAGTCGTCTGGAGGAAGATGACGGGCGGCTTTGGTTCTGCTGAGGATGCTTAACGTTACCCTGCTGTAAAAGAATATACCCAGGGATCGCACAGCGAGGCCACAGTGGGTGAGTCACTCCAGTAGGGGCCTATGCAGAATTTAACTTTTTCTTATCTCCGTCTCTTTGTAACACTACAGTGAAAATGTGTTTATCAGCGCACAGGCATTGGTTTATTATAGCCCTGAAAACGTGTTTGACACCAGTTCTGTGGCTTATTTAGATATATTAAGTCACTACAGATATGAAAATGTTCAAGACCAAGCATGAATACTGTGTGAGGATGCATGTTTTTGTGTGTGTGTGTTCATGTGAGTAGTTGGCTGTCGTGATGCATTACTCTTGTATGAAACTGCTGTGATGATTGTGAAACCCGGTTTGTTGGCTGGTATTGAAATATGCTCGGTGGCTAATCGGAGTTTCATGGTGCTGTTGTATCAGCAACTTTAGTGCATGAAAATCATCAATCTCTCTGCGCTCACGTTTGTGTGTGAAGGGAAACTCTAAATTTCACCCCTAGCACCAGCAAAAAGAAATCTCTGGCGCCGCCACGGTTTGGATGTATCGCTAAACCGGTATCAACGTCACTGTGACGAGCCAAAACTTAAGAGATTGTTGTAACCCCAACATAATAAAGATTCATATAAACATTTCATGAAACGCACAAACACTTATATAAGTACAGGTGCAGAAATGTAGGCCAACACAAACGGACTAAAAAGAATTAAAAGAAACGTGTGCCAAATGGAAGGGGACGTAATTTTAATGTTGGCTATTGATGTACAGCACATCACGCACAGTAAGTTTTTAGGAATGAATATCTGTCTAAGAGATCAGTTGAATCATTTACAATCCTTAATTGTCTCTGTCAATCCCCATGTAGTCAGTGCAGTTTGAGTGACAGCCTTTTTGTGTTGGATTGCTAGCTTGTAGCTAAGCTAGCAGTCATTTCAAAAAACGTTTATCTAGCTATGATTGATTGTTTGCTAACGTTAGCTCAAAACGCCATTCAAGTGACAGCCTTTGTTGTGTTTGAGTCTAGCTTTTAGCTAAGCTTGTTGCTAACAGCAGTCATTTCAAAACACTTTAGCTATCTATGATGATTGTTTGCTAACGTTAGCTCTTAACGCCATCAACTGACAGCCTTTATTGTGTGTGGTGCTAACTTGTAGCCACAGTGAACCAACTTGTTTAGGTGGGTCCATTTTTACTGTATTGACATTACAGAAGTCTCTCGTTAGCATCTTGTAGGCTATTTGTCGCAAAGTAGCGCCATGCACGACTCAAATCGCACTTGACTCACATCGTGGAGTGACAGTCTCCATCTATTTAAAGCACAAATGTCGCCTCCCTTTGCCCTTTTAGCTTTCAGTTCTTCGTTTAATATCCTTTTTTCTGTATGGCCCTGCCTCAGTATCAACCTAACTACAACAGAAAATGAAAATACATTTAGGCCTATATAAGAAATCTCCTGCTACTCTTTGCCTTGCTGGATACTCACTAACACAGGCTTTTCTGGTGTTACACCAAAATCTGTGGACCCTCAGAATGTGTGCTCTGTAGCGCCGTCTACCTGCAGTAAACCATTTTGTGACTTTGCTGGAAAAATCTGACCTGCGCAAAGGACATACATTAAAAACTATATTAAAATAGCGTGCTTTTCCAGTTATGCTTGTTTGCTGAGAGTCATTATGATAATCAGATGGGAAATTACACAGTTTCCAGAAGCATTAAAACTTTCCTCATAGTTACTTTAAAAACAGAACCATCTCTGCCAAAGTTATTGAACATTTCTAAATAAAAGTCCAATACCATCTTCATGTTCTGAGGATAGAATGTGTCTTTGGAAAACAGTGTGTGGGTGATTTCAAAGAGCAAAGCCTCTCCGAATAGGATAAAGGTCAATATGTTTCAGAATGAAACAATTCCGTGTGTTACTATGTAAAAGACATCCGATTTGGAGATCAACCCAAGCTGTATTTTGATTAAGTTGTTTTTGCAGTCTGTTTGGTTTTTACCTGAATATGCATACAGCTTGAGTAGTGTAGACGTGGCAGGTCTGACTGTGATAGGTAGCTTCCTTCGTTCTGGGTGTGATGCACCAGACTGTGGTACATAAGACTATACTAAAAAATCATTTTTCATTGCAGTTGGGTTAAACATGTAAAGTTTAAGAGCATGAAAGTGGCACTAAAACAAAATTACCTGGAAACTAAGCTTATCTATTTGGAAAGTCTTAAAGCTGAGTGATATTTTTTATTAACAATAGATCCATAACTAAAGTGATGTGAAAGGACTTACTCTGATGGCAAACCCACGCCAGTTAGCCCAAGTCGAGTCTTTCAGCATCTTTCAGCTCAATGTTTCGGTTTTACTGCAACTTATTTTGATTTATTCTTACTGCTTTCATAAAGTTTGTCCGCCCAGCAGGCAGCTGTTTTCATCAAAATAGCTCTAGTAACCCACTGAACCCACTGGTCCAACACATTCCACCCACATCTTGTAAAATAGGGCGCTGTTAGGTGCCTTTGTTGTCATAACACCTGCTTGGTTGTTCTCTTAGCGTCATAACACGCGCTTGGTCGGGGACTATTGGCGTCCCTTTTGACGCTGCTAGGTCAAGAAAAGCTTGTGGGTCGGTTATGGTTCTGGTACTCGCGGGAACGGACATCTAGTTTAGAAAAAGCTTGTGGGTGGGCTTACGGTTCTGTGACACTCAAGAACGTAACAATTTGGTTTAGGGAAAGGTCCTGGTGGGCTTACGGTTCCGTGACATGCGGATAACGGCCCGGTTAAAGAAGACAGCGGCTTCCCTGACACGCGGCAACAAGGGGACGGTATAGGACACATGCGGGAAATGAACCCCACTCGTCTGGTGAGAGTCCTGTGGTTGACCCATCCAACACCCCGACACCCCCTGTGTGAAATTTCCACCATACATACCTACCGCTGAAACCCCATCTGATCTGCTCTCCCCGTACGTTCTATACACACACCAATGGGCGCCTTTTTCGTCGCATCAGACGTGGACAGCCACTGTCCAACTCTGTATTTACGCGTCGGAGTGAGAACGGGTGTGACCGTCCAGCACCAAACAGCAGACAGACTCATTAAGCAAAGCACAAATTACAGAACGCAGCTTTAGCAGCTAAAATATTTCCTTACATTGGTGAGACCAAACTGAGCTGAACGGAGAGAGAATACTGGACTTACTGTGTTCTATTCTAGTTACCAGAAATGATTAGAATGTAAGCTCATCTGCAAGTCTGCACTGTAATCATAAAATGCAGGTTCATATGCTTTTACGATTTCATGGCACTCGTAGATACATTCCGATGGTGTCACATGAAACGTGAAGTGAAAAAGTTCAAACGATTTTTTCCTTAATTGACGTTGCTTCAGATGTCCATATGTGTATGTTGAAGTCTGGTGATTTCTAAAGCAAAGCATGTCACATTATTCTATACTCATACATTGACTCAGTTGAGGCCATGTGCCTGTATGGAGGTACTCATTTGTTCTTTTTTAGCGTTGGTGGTGAACCATTTTATAATTTTCTGAACCGACTAGATGGTGCTCTTTGTCAATAAAGCGCTCAGAAATTCGTATATTGTTTGTTTTGCTTTAAAGATTATTTTTAGGCTTTTTACCTTATTACTTCTCTACTGGGTGAGCCGGAGGCCGCCTGAATTCAGTGTATTTTTAAGCTTTCGTGAGACAGAAAGCCCCATCTAGTGCGCTAGAAATAAAGGAAAATGCTTAATGAAGCTTCATTTGGACATCACTAGTCTCCTACTAATTTAATTTTTTATGTATTGCCGTCTGTATCTTGTGTGCAATGTTAACATTTTGTCTTGAGGGAGCCTCTAGAACAGGGGTCTTGCATCGCCAAGTGGCCCTGCTTGTTTGTCGCTCTAGGTGGGTTCCTTTAATACTTGACCAAAAAAAAAAAGTCGTCTGTCTTTTTTAGCTGCCTCCGAAGCTGCAGTTTCCCCTTCCCTCTCTTCTACCTCACCTGGCATCTGCTTTGCATGTCTATTGGAGTTATCCACCTGAGACTGTTTTCTGTAGCGACAGCTAGCGGTCACATTAATCTCCATAAAGAAGAGTCGATTGTCCACTCTTTGAAACTGTGTGCTCCAGGTCCATCTTTCTTTTATTCATTTTGATTTCAGTGTGGCTGGTATAATCAGGTTGCTAAAATATTTATGTTTTGTGCCGCTTGTCAAATGTTAAATGTTAAAAAAAGCTATTCTATGCTGAAATGTTGCAACCTTAATAGAAAATAAAATGAGTCTCTGATATAAAGGGTCGTGAATCTAGTTGCTGGGGAGTGAAAGACAGTGCTTGTCCCTCCTATCGCTAACCTGGATAAATAAAGGTTAAATCAATTTTTTTTACAAATAGTTGAGCGACATTTAGTTTGGTCAACAATTAACTAATGGTTCATGACGCTTCTTTGGACACTAAAACAGCTCAGGCTAAGCTACTGAAAACACTATACTTATTTCAGGTTAGCATCCATAAAGAAACATACTTAACATATCAATTCCATTTCTGTGTCCATCCTTAATTCTACAACTAGAATTTAACTAGGAGACATACTCTGTCTATTGTACAGTATGCGTCCACTGGGTTGAGTTTTCAATTCAGTTTTGATTCCATTTATTTATATAGTGCCAACATCACACACAGTTATCTATTGCGCTTTCCATAAAAGAGCAGGTCTAGACCGTACTCTGTGATGTTATTTACAGAAGCCCATGTTATGGCCGCTCCTCACTTGCCTAAAGTTGAATCCAGGCAACATTATGCAAATGAGGAGCGGCAGCTCATGAAACCATTTAACTGACAGTTGTTGATCTGAAATGAAGCCAGATTTTAGCATGTGGATAGGGTAGACGATTTTGCTTAACTACTTTAAATGAGAGTATTCCAAAAGAGCCCCATGTGGCGCAATCGCCCAATCAGGTGCAGCCTCAGGTTGTGATGGCTGCCCTGATTGCCTACATGCACACGTACCATTGACAGTGACCTAATCAGTTACATTACATTACAGTCATTCCACCTTATCCAAAATTACTTACATGGCTATAACTGTATGTCAGAGGTACCACCTTGCTCGGGGACACATTGTTCCAACACAAAGGCGTGTGTCGTATCCACCGATCCACACCCCCCCCCGTTATGGGTGGACACTGACCTAGTGAGACCTGAGGTCACCACTGTCTCAATACACAGCTGGATTGTGAGGTGGAAGATTTACTACGACATCCTTACTATAATTTGTATGTTTGGCTGTTCTCCTATGGAAACACAAAGGCAGCCGACACAGTTCAGGTAAGGGAGTGGAGTCCATTTTCCCATCTCTTACATCCCACACACTCATCAGTCACTCCCTCTGGGCTCGTCACTTACACAAAACCCCAACAATTTTCACAGAAAAATCCAGAGTTGCTTGAAAGTCCAACAGTGGCAGCGCTCGGGGCCGCTCTCAGCACGGAGCAATTCGCAACGCCAGCGGAGGAGTTGTCACCTTCAGGCAAGGCTGATAGTGATGTTGGCAGTGCTGTCAGCAGAAAGGTGGTGTTTTGTTACCTTGCCCAAGACCCCCACAGCCTGTGTGTGTGGTGTGTGTGTGTGTGGTGTGTGTGTGTGGTGTTCCTCCTTGCAGAAAGCACTCTCTCTGTTATTCAGAAGAGTTAATGGGTGAAGGGGTTAATGCCAAATACTGTATGTCAGTTTTAAAAACAAAACCCTGTCAACGTTTTGTCTTGTCATCTTCCTTTCTGCCCATCCCGTCCTGGATCAGTAGAACGCAGAAAATAAGTTAACGGATGATGTTAGTTTTCTTTTTTGGAGAAAGTGATCACATTTGCTCTGATCTGAAAACTTTGTTTATGTTACTGTTGCATGTAATACACATCAAAATGATTTTGCTCTTAATTATGTCTTTTTCTTCAATTTTCTAGTATGGCCTGAAGTGTGTTATATAGCAGTCATTATCAGTGTCTTCATTAATCACTTCTGAGTATGTATAAATATGGGCACTGGATTCAAACGGAAGCAGATGGAAGGGGATGCTATAGAATATAGTCCACTTTGGGACAGGGTTAGTATTTTCAAAACATTGGAATAATTTGGTCAGTGTCCGCTAATGGAAAGACGAGCCAGGCTTTCGAACCTAAACCCTATACAACCCTATAATAGTATATTAAGGAAATCATCACTCTTACTTACCAAATGCGTGTTTCACTGGACCCTACTGGTTCTTTTCCGACTTTGATTCTCAAACTTCCTCCAGGCTTGAATTGGGTTGGGTTTCGCAAGTTTAACCTAATCACATGGGACTAGTAATGGATGGGTAATAGTAATATGGACAGGATGTTGATTGGATTATCTGGAGAAGCTCCATGCTTCCATTTTCAAGTAAAAAATCCCAACTGCATATTACCTACCATATTCACAAACACAGAGTCTGCGTAAAAGTTCCTGTGCCAATTGGCACTCTGTGACTCAGGTCGTACTGGCTGAAAAATACAGACTTTGCTATATCACGTGCAAATCCAGCATGAAACATTGTGGTCCAACAACCAACCAGGTGGCACTGTTCG
>NC_045742.1:23792138-23797584 GCF_008692095.1 Etheostoma spectabile
TGGCTCGTTACTTTCGTTTTGTACAAGACGTTGTTATGTCGGAAAATAGCGCGGATACATACGGAGATAAAAGTGAGAGAAAAGAAAAAGCGCTGTCCGGAGGATAATCAGCTGAGATTGTGTGGGTGCTCTTTGAGAATGTAAGTCGTATAACTCATGTTGTCAGTTCACTTAAGCCTGTTCATGGTCTATAGTTCTTCACATTTAAAGTAAGTTAGCTAGTGGTTTTGGTGTGTTCTTCACCTGTTAGCTAGTGGTTTTGGTGTGGTCTTCACCTGTTAGCTAGTGGTTTTGGTGTGTTCTTCACCTGTTAGCTAGTGGTTTTGGTGTGGTCTTCACCTGTTAGCTAGTGGTTTTGGTGTGGTCTTCACCTGTTCACCAACTTCAGATACTGTAGTTCAGTTGACAAGTGGATGGGAACTTAGCTAGAGAGATGTTGTCTCCGTCTGTTTTAACAGACACACCTGGGGGGACGTTGGAAACCAGAATCAGCTTTAATCCAGTCCTGATCTAGTCCTCAACTTTCACATCATTTCACTGGAGTTATCATTATTATTGTTTACGTCATCAATACCATATTCAATCTAAATAGATGGGAATATATCTACTGTACGTTGCATTTGACGCTACTCGACAGATTCAGCAATCTGCATTCACAGCAAATCATTGCAGTTTCTGTAATAACAATCATACATGTTATGTTTTAGGCCTATTGGCAGACATCCATTTAAAATGTAGCCAATGCCATATAAAGACCTTGTTCTCCATGTCCACTGAAGTTCCTCAGCGTGCTCTAGTAACGTGTGTGCTCCAGGTAGCTTTGCATAAAAAAATGTTGTCATTCGCAAGGCTACTTTTACTTTTATACTTTAAGTAAATTTTCAAGCCTGTACTTTGTTACCTTTACTTGAGTAAAGAAGTTTAATCAGTTCTTCCACTTTTACCAGAGTAGTTTGTAACACAAGTATCTGTACTTCTACTTAAGTACGGAAAGTGAGTACTTTTGCCATCTCTGGCTACAATGCTTACCTGCTTACTTTTTGTTCGTTTGGATAAAAGTTGTTTGAATGGGTGGAGAATGGAAGCGATGGAAAAGGGAAATTAGAAAGAAAAGGGACCCTACAGGGAGAATTGGAATCGTAATGTCAAGCAACGCTAAATGCAATATACATATACAATAATGATTAACAACATATGCCAGGTTTCCACTATATGGGGCAGCTCTGCTTGACTCAACCCACTTTTTTAGTACCAGTACTTTTCTGGTTTCCACTGCACATAGTACCCTCTCAGTGCAGGCTGGATTTTCAGCTAATTTCCACAACGACGCTGCGTCATTAAAAAAAGATGTTAAATCCTTTCATTTCAACCAAACAGTGGAACGTCTGCACTCTGTCGATTGTACAGCGTAGTCTACGTAGTGTATTATGTATTTTTTTGCAGGCTGGCATTTGGTAAACATCTGGGTCAGATCAATTTAAAACTTTCGGCAGCTAGTGACCATCGCTTGTGTTGTGGTTTGGGGTTATTGCTTTGGGTTCCTTTCCTCCTTTTTTGGTTTTGTTATCCTGTCCTGTGTTTGTATCCTTTCTCCCCGGTCTTGTGTTGTTGGTCCTGTCCTGTGTTCACCTGAGTGTCTGTATGCCTTTAGTTTTACTTCCTGTGTCTTCCCACTCTTGTGATTACCTGATGTTTTCCACCTGCTTCCCTGTCCTGTTCCTTTTGCTCCCTGTGTTTTTCCTTGGTCTTGTTTATAATAAATCCTTGGTCAGCTGCTCCCGCCTGCCTCCGTCATCTCTGCTTTTGGGTCCTTACTCCGCTTCAACATAACTGCTTGGCTATTAAAAAAATGATGGGTTTGCGCAGGACGTCCCATGTCGCACTAGTGACGATTCTATCTGACAAATCAATGGTTCTGCAGTGTTTTGACTCCACCTTTTGGTATCAGCTCAGCTTGCTTGGAACCTCAACTGAGTACCAGGTACTAAAAACCAAAAAGGAGCAACTGTAGTCGAGGCGAGCCGTACCATGCCACACCAAGACTGAGTTATAGTCCCAAATGCACTACTTCCACGCACATATCTGGACATTGTTAATTGGGCATACACTTTGTTTGAGATAAAGCTTTGGTGCATAACTTTTTGATATTAATTAATGAACGTCCGTTGCATTTGAACCATTGCCAAATGAGTTGCTATAAAGCTACATAAGACTATCAGCTCCACACATCTCTCTCTGGATTTCTCAGTATGGCTGTGTTCAGAAGATCGTGGCGTCCGGCGACTTTCGCGTGAGGGATGGAAGGCTTGTATCATGTGGACGCACCGACAGTGTTGTCCTTACTTAGAATTCCTCATGGGGGCGACAGACAATACGCACTATAGCTTTAAAAATGTAAAATCCCTAGAAGCTCATGAACAGTTTTGCAGATGGAAAAACGGCTTGTGAACTGCGATCCAACGAGGCATTGCTGACCAAATCCAGACTCCACTGCTTTGACTATTTCTCGCCTCAAATGTTTTCAGGAACATGTTTTTTAGCTGAAAAATGAGAAAGTTGGCTCCGGCTGGTCTGCCGGGTCGGGTGCTTGGTTTCTGCTTGACTAGGTCACAAACTTTCTCATGTTACAACAAAAGACTTTGAGATGAGAAACAGATCATTCAGTAACAGAACTTGACTCATATTTGATTAGCGTTGCCTAGTTTGTAGGTTTCATCGGAGTTTCCGAACAAGCATTGACGCTGCGTTAGCGACTCCTCGGCTCTAATTGGTTGTTTTCCTTGTAATAATAATAATAATAATAATAAATTTAATTTATAATGCACTTTATATTTGCAAAAATCTCAAAGTGCTACATGGTAAAAAAAAAAGAAAAGTAAGTGATAAAATAAAACACATGGAGAGCATGAAAATAATAAATATAAAAATAAACAAACAATGTAGAAAAGGGCAAGAGATCAGTCATAGCTCTCCTAAAAAGGTGGGTTTTAAGGCCACGTTTAAAATCATCCACAGTCTGTGTGTCCTCAGGTGGTCAGGGAGAGCATTCCACAGTCTGGGAGCCGCTGAGCAGAAAGCCCGATCTCCCATAGTACGGAGCTTTGTCCTGGGAGTTTCAGGAATAACCTGACAGATCGGAGTCCGGGTAGAGGTCTGAGGGTAGAAGTTCCTTAAGGTAGGGGGGGCTTCACCGTGGATGCACTGATGGGTGAGGGAAGACCTTGTCCTCAATCCTGAAGACACAGGAAGCCAGTGGGAGATTTGAGGATGGGTGGATGTGGTCGTGTTTGCGCACCCTCAACAGGATCCTAGCAGCGCTGTTCTGGATGTACTGTGCTTTTGAAGGCTTTTCTCAGGGATCCCAGTGAGGAGCGATTGCAGTAGTCCAGCCTGGAGGAGACAAAAGCATGGACAAGCTTTTCGGCATCAGCTGGAGTGAGTATGGGACGGAGTTTAGCGATGTTCCTGAGGTGGAAAAGGAGGTCTTGCAGAGATGTTTTATGTGAGCCTCAAAGGCAGATGAGAGTCCTTTTAACACCCAGGTTAGTGGCTGATGTAGAAAGAGGAATATTTTGGCCGAGAGGTTGATGCTGGTATGGCAGATGACCGAACCTGGTGAGGAGTGCCGACTAAGATGGCTTCATTCTTGGAGCTGTTTAGCTGCAGAAAGTTTTGCTGCAACCACGCCTTCCTCCTCCAGGCAGGTGGTCAGAGTAGATGATGGCAGGGCAGCAGAGGGGTTGGGTGAGTCCTGAGGTAGAGTTGAGTGTCATCAGCATAGCAGTGGAACGATGCCATGTCGGCTGATGACTGGCCAAGGGGGAGCATGTAGAGGATAACCAGGTGGGGCCGGAGCACTGAGCCTTGAGGGACACCACAGTGACGTTGTGCGTCAGGGATTTAGCCTCTCCCAAGGCGACATGCTCATCCTCCCGGTGAGGGTACGATGAGAACCACTCATGGACAGAGTCAGAAACACCGACAGTGGATTGTGCCATTAGAAACACCAGGAACAGGAAGTGGAATATGATTTTTTGTTTTTTTCACACTTTCAGGATATAGTGACAGTGTTGTCTTACCCTCGACCATGCAACTTTACTTTTCTTTGTAAAAATGTAAATTTTTTTCAATGTTTCGGTCCACTTTTTTTGAAACTTTTATTGCTTTCCC
Source organism: Etheostoma spectabile (assembly GCF_008692095.1). Taxonomy (NCBI): domain Eukaryota; kingdom Metazoa; phylum Chordata; class Actinopteri; order Perciformes; family Percidae; genus Etheostoma; species Etheostoma spectabile. The sequence continues at coordinate 23,796,309 of NC_045742.1, forward strand.
CGATGTTTTGGAAATGTTTTGATGTTTTAGTCAGTTTTTTGTCACTTTTTCTGATGTTTTTCTAGATTTCTTCTGACGTTTTTTTGTCAATATTTTTTCAAATGCTATAAATTGACTAAAACAACCAAATTCAATGAAAGTAGTGAGCTGATCATTTAATTTACTTGTTAAGAGCGATGTAGGGAACCATCCGCAATATTTCTTTTGAAAATTTGGTTGAAAGGAACCCAAATTTCTGATATAGAAACCTTTTGAAAAAGGTCAAATTTGACCCAAGGACAACAGGAGGGTTAAGCAAATCTGACCTAAAGTAATTTTTTAGTTATGTGTTTTAGTATTTTCTAAGTAACTAACTGAAGCTTCAAACCAAACAAAATATCAAAACGTTCAGCTATGTGATTATTTTGGTAGAGTCATAGTTTCGATGGAGCTGCTGCCCCCGCAACCCGATACTGGATAAGCAGATGAAGATGGATGGATAGATAGTTTCAATCAGTCACATTATTAATAAAGATTTACTATAATATTAGACCTTGTTGAAAAACATTTGTTTTTCTACTTGTAGGGAAAAATATGTTGTTTGGTCATGTGTAGTAGAAATGGATGGAGGCATGATTTTACAGGTTACACTGAATAAAAAGACGATCCTTTAGGCATGTGTGCATGCTACTGTTATTCATTTGTTCATATGATTTGTCATTAATTACGTTTCTGTCGTGAAACCAGTCATCCTCTAAAGGCTTGGGTTAGCATCCGCTCCCCTGGGGAAGTTTCTTAGCCCACTGTACATGCAACGCTGGTGTTGCAGAGACATACACTCATGTTGGGCCCAGCTTTACAAAATAGAAGCAACTATCCGGTGCAGGGAAATGAGGACTGTCAAAGTTCGATCTGCTTACTGGATCCTACCAAGAAATGTGAACAAATTGCCTGCTAAGGTAGGCCATTTGATTGATTACACTTCTGCTGCCATGCGAAAAACACTGAATCTTCTGGGAGATGAGACTGACAACAAGCCTGGCTTGAGAACTTTTGCCAGGAAGATCAGACTATCAGCTCCACAAAACTATTGAGTTTAAATTAAATTTCTCAGAAGACTGTGTGATTCAGACTTTCCCGCACAGAAGCTCTGGTGAAGATAATTACCTCTTCTGAAGCGTCCATCATCTTGTTGTCCCCGGGTCATATTGACCCATTTTCCTATATCAGTGTTCTTTTTAACTACTCAAAATAACATGATTGAGTACAACTCTCTACTTTCATTCATTTTGGTGTG
>NC_045742.1:23797594-23813002 GCF_008692095.1 Etheostoma spectabile
ATGGTGTGTCGTTGTTTTTTGAAATGCTATAAATAGCATTTCAAAAAACAAAATAAAGTGGTTTTGAAATAGTGCTGAGTAAAAGTTGACATATTCCAGTCTGTGATTATCCATTACCTACATTCCTTTAATTTTAGTCTAAATAATTCCTAATTTCTGCTTTTCTAACTTAAACATTAGGTATAATTTCCTTATTTATTGACCATAAATTCCAAATATAACTGTAGTGAAAGTGACAAAACATTGAAAAAAGCGTCAAAAGGTGTGGAAAAAAGGGACAAAAACGTAAGAAAAAGTTAAAAACATCGATGAAAAGCATCAACAAAATTGTTGATTTTCAATTTCAAAGGGAAGACAACACCGTGTCCTCCTTGGCTACTAGCAACTGCGTGGAGGAGGGGCGCATTCGCAATCAGACTTGAATCATGTGGACGCGCCTACAGTTTTGTTGTCATTACTTGGATGAGCAAACGTCTTTCTTACTTTTAGAGGGGTTGCTGCGGTGTTAAACTGACTCACCCGGACACAGAATGTGTTCTCTTGCCGTCAGGTAGCCGCCGTGAGACATTCACTGCTCTGCGTCCTCTCCTTCTTCAGTGTCTTCACCAGGCCAGCCCACTCTTCCTCGTTGTTGTAGTTCTGGGAGGGCTTCCGGGATCCTGTGCAGCCTCTCACAAATCTGAAATCCCTTCTCTGCCTACAAGGCTTGATGGATGTGTGGTCTCTGAATTTTGAAACAGCACTGCCAGACCCCCCAAAAAAACAGGATCAGGGCAAATTGAAAGAGGACACGGACACAGCAGAAATTGTCATCCTTGTTTGTTGGTATAGCAGGCAGGATCACTGACTCTAATATGGATGCTGTTTATGCCACTGGTATTAGGTCCAGCACTGTCAACTGTCAAAACAGTTTGCTACCCTTAGGACAGCCTATGCACCACAGCTGATGGGGCAAAACACATAAAGAGGCAAGGAAGACCTATAACAGAAACACAAAGGAACAACACAACAGCCAAGAGGTTGCAACACGCAGAATTTGCATTTCATAAACCAGCTTTTCAGTGGGGTGCGCTTGCTGTGGAAAGAAAGAACTAGATCCAAAGAGGAGTATTTGGCCAAAGACAGCAACTTCTGCCATGAGCTTGTCGATGAAGAGGTACAATTGAAACAAGGTCACCATATTGCACACAAGTCCAAACACAAATATTCGTGACAAGACAGTAATAACTGTGACCTTGTGGTTTTTGACACTCAAAGACTGTGCTGTTCTAAGCACAGAGTTTTGGAAGGCACAACCATTTTTCATGGCGGAAGATAGCATTAAGTACAAAGCACAGCTTGTTGTGGTCTGCTGCTTGTGTGTCTGTCTGTGTTGTCTGTCTCTGCATGAGGGGGCGTTCCTGGAGGAACTGGGTCAAGAGGCGTGACCACTCAGCTCTGTTCCGTCACCTGCACAGCTGATTCCCATCTCATGATTCACCTCTACAGCGTTTATACCCAGGCTGACCCCCTTTTCAGCGTCAGATTGTTACATACACCTTCGAGGTAACTTGGCTCAGTAGTTTGATCCTTTTTTGTCTCGTATTGATCTTTTTTGGATTCCTTGTTTTAACCCAGCAGTGCAGATTCCACTGTTCCTGTCTGTTCCTGTTCATCGTTGTCCTGCTTGTCATTCCCACTCCGACCTGCCACCTGCTTCGCCCGGATTTCACAGTGAATCCACTGTTTAAAAAACGTTTAAAACAACCTGAACTTCTATCTGACTCCTGTGTTGTATCTCTGAGTTTTGGGTTACACTAATATAACACAGCTTCACAGAGCTGCTTTGTTGGTTTTTACAATTATTTTTCATCTACTGATCTTTTAAATACAAAATGGCAGAAAACGTATTTCACTGAAGTGAAGGAACTTCTTCATTTTTGTCCCTCTGTCGGTTGGGTAATGAACACTTGCTTTGTAACCTCAGTTTACCGTGGTTTACAAACTGATCGACTCACAACACTGAGCTGTTAAAAGTGAAAAGCTACGAGCAAGATGACCTGCTGCTGAAAAGGGTGACAAGCAAAACATGTTACTGAACCTGGCGGTGTGCTCTTAAATATTAGCATGTAGCCTTGGATAGCTTTCTATACATCCACCATCCATTGCATTTTCTTTAACTAACAGAATTGATGGGTACATCAGTATAATGTATCCATAATTAAAAGCAGCTCTCTGAATGTTATTCATTCTTCCAGAAATAAGCTGCTTCTATCTCTCTCTGTCTGTAATCAATATGAGTCCAATGTGCTACTGTTAAAGAAGCCTGCAGATCTTTTCTTTATGGTGCTAGGTTGCACACTGTATTACTGAGTTAGCGTTACCAGGAGGTCATATTGTCACGATGAATGTTTTGCTCAGACAGAAAATCATTAATTTACAAAAACAGAATAAGTTGCAGATGCATCGCTGCATTTCAGGCGTTGCATACGGTAACTTAGACTACTTTGGCGCCAGGGAGTGGCTTGGGGTTGCTCTAGCTACCCTTAGGATTCCCATAGCACCCCCAAGACATTTCTGTGGTGTAAAAAACATATTTTCATTAATTTGTTAATTTATATTTAACCCCTGTGTTGTCTTACTGTTGACCTGCAACTTTTTCCGGGCGGAAATTTCAACAGTTTTTTGTTCTTTTTCTAGACTTTTCTCAATGTTTTTGTCTATTTTATTCCTATTTTTTGTCACTTTTTTAAAATTTTTGTTTTAGTCAATTTTTTTAACAATGTTTTTGTCGCTTTTTCCAATGTTTCTGATGTTTTTTTGTCACTTGTTCCGATTTTTTGGGTCACTTTTTTGTAGTTTTTTTCAACATTTGTCACTTTTTTCACCGTTCTTTTCTGATATAGAAAGTTTTTGTAAACCGGTCAAATTTGACCCAAGGACAACACAAGGGGTTCAAAAAATAAATACATACAATTTTAAAACAACCCGATTATTTTCAGAACAAAAATGGGGAGAAACCATAGGTATGTAAGTAAGTATTTTAAACTTTTGACCTTATTTCCGCAGTAACGTCTATACACAGAAGAAGGGCGCAACATTTGGAGCCGTTAGGATCAGCAAAGTAAGTGTAACGTTAGTAATCGGTCGTTTTTTAGTACCTAAACGTCAACGTGTGGAGACTTTGTCAAAAAACCTTTAAATGAGACAGAGATATGGTGAACCTGTCAACAACTGGGATGAAGAAAAGCGTCTGGAGGAAGATGACGGGCGGCTTTGGTTGCTGCTGAGGATGCTTAACGTTACCCTGCTGTAAAAGATATTAGACCAGGGGATCGCACAGCGAGGCCACAGTGGGTGAGGAGTCATCCAGTAGGGGTCTATGCAAGAATTTAACTTTTTCTTATCTCCGTCTCTTTGTAGAACACTACAGTGAAAATGTGTTATACAGCGCACAGGGCATTGGTTTATTTATAGCCCTGAAAACGTGTTTGACACCAGTTCTGTGGCTTATTTAGATATATTAAGTCACTACAGATATGAAAATGTTCAAGACCAAGCATGAATACTGTGTGAGGATGCATGTTTTTGTGTGTGTGTGTTCATGTGAGTAGTTGGCTGTCTGTGATGCATTACTCTTGTATGAAAGCTGCTGTGATGATTGTGTAAACCCGGTTTGTTGGCTGGTATTTGAAATATGCTCGGTGGGCTAATCGGAGTTTCATGGTGCTGTTGTATCAGCAACTTTAGTGCATGAAAATCATCAATCTCTCTGCGCTCACGTTTGTGTGTGAAGGGAAACTCTAAATTTCAACCCCATAGCACCAGCAAAAAGAAATCTCTGGCGCCGCCACTGTTTGGATGTATCGCTAAACCGGGTATCAACGTCACTGTGACGAGCCAAAACATTAAGAGATTGTTGTAACAACCAACATAATAAAGATTCATATAAAACATTTCATGAAACGCACAAACACTTTATATAAGTACAGGTGCAGAAAATTGTAGGCCAACACAAACACGGACTAAAAAGAAATTAAAGAAACGTGTGCCAAATGGAAGGGGGACGTAATTTTAATGTTGGCTATTGATGTACAAGCACATCACGCACAGTAAAGTTATTTTAGGAATGAATATCTGTCTAAGAGGATCAGTTGAATCATTTACAATCCCTTAATTGTCTCTGTCAATCCCCAATGTAAGTCAAGTGCAGTTTGAGTGACAGCCTTTGTTGTGTTGGATTGCTAGCTTGTAGCTAAGCTAGCAGTCATTTCAAAAAACGTTTATCTAGCTATGATTGATTGTTTGCTAACGTTAGCTCAAAACGCCATTCAAGTGACAGCCTTTGTTGTGTTTGATTGCTAGCTTTTAGCTAAGCTTGTTGCTAAGCTAGCAGTCATTTCAAAAACACTTTAGCTATCTATGATTGATTGTTTGCTAACGTTAGCTCTTAACGCCATCAACTGACAGCCTTTATTGTGTGTGATGCTAACTTGTAGCCAGCAGTGAACCAACTTGTTTAGGTGGGTCCATTTTTACTGTATTGACATTACAGAAGTCTCTCGTTAGCATCTTGTAGGCTATTTGTCGCAAAGTAGCGCATGCACGACTCAAATCTGCACTTGACTCACATCGTGGAGTGACAGTCTCCATCTATTTAAAGCACAAATGTCGTCCTCCCTCTTGCCCTTTTAGCTTTCAGTTCTTCGTTTAATATCCTTTTTTCTGTGATGGCCCTGCCTCAGTATCAACCATAACTACAACAGAAAATGAAAATACATTTAGGCCTATATAAAGAAATCTCCTGCTACTCTTTGCCTTGCTGGATACTCACTAACACAGGCTTTTCTGGTGTTACACCAAAATCTGTGACCCGTCAGAATGTGTGCTCTGTAGCGCCGTCTACCTGCAGTAAACCATTTTGTGACTTTGCTGGAAAAATCTGACCTGCGCAAAGGACATACATTAAAAACTATATTAAAATAGCGTGCTTTTCCCAGTTAGTCTTGTTTGCTGATGAGTCATTTATGATAATCAGATGGGAAATTACACAGTTCCAGAAGCATTTAAAACTTTCCTCATAGTTACTTTAAAAACAGAACCATCTCTGCCAAAGTTATTGAACATTTCTAAATAAAAGTCCAATACCATCTTCATGTTTCTGAGGATAGAATGTGTCTTTTGGAAAACAGTGGTGGGGTGAATTTCAAAGAGCAAAGCCTCTCCGAATAAGGATAAAGGTCAATATGTTTCAGAATGAAACAATTCCGTGTGTTACTATGTAAAAGACATCCAGGATTTGTGAGATCAACCCAAAGCTGTATTTTTGATTAAAGTTGATTTTGCACGTCTTGTGGTTTTTACCTGAAATATGCATTACAGCTTGAGTAGTGTAGACTGTGGCAGGTCTGACTGTGATAGGTAGCTTATCCTTCTGTTCTGGAGTGTGATGCACCAGACTGTGGTACATAAGACTTATACTAAAAAATCATTTTTCATTGCAGTTGGGTTAAACATGTAAAGTTTAAGAGCATGAAAGTGGCACTAAAACAAAAATTACCTGGAAACTAAAGGCTTTATCTATTTGGAAAAGTCTTAAAGCTGAAGTGATATTTTTATATTAACAATAGATCACATAACTAAATGTAATGTGAAAGGACTTACTCTTGATGGCAAACCCACGGCCAGTTAGCCCAAGTCTGAGTCTTTCAGCATCTTTCAGCTCAATGTTTCGGTTTTATGATCTGCAACTTATTTTGATTTATTCTTACTGCTTTCATAAAGTTTGTCCAGCCCCAGCAGGCAGCTGTTTTCATCAAAATAGCTCTAGTAACCCACTGAACCCTACTGGTCCAACACATTCTCACCCACATCTTGTAAAATACGGGCGCTTGGTTAGGTGCCTTTGTTGTCATAACACCTGCTTGGTTGTCTCCTTTAGCGTCATAACACGCGCTTGGTCGGGACTATTGGCGTCCCTTTTGACGCTGCTAGGTCAAGGAAAAGCTTGTGGGTCGGGTTATGGTTCTGTGACTCGCGGGAACGGGACATCTAGGTTTAGAAAAAGCTTGTGGGTGGGCTTACGGTTCTGTGACACTCAAGAACGTAACAATTTGGTTTAGGGAAAGGTCCTGGGTGGGCTTACGGTTCCGTGACATGCGGGAATAACGGCCCGGTTAAAGAAGACAGCGGCTTCCCTGACACGCGGCAACAAGGGGACGGTTAAGGACACATGCGGGAAATGAACCCCACTCGTCTGGTGAGAGTCATGTGGTTGACCCATCCAACACCCCGACAACCTCCCTGTGTGAAATTTCCACCATACATACTACTCGCTAAACCCCATCTAGATTCTGCTCTCCCCAGTACGTTCTATACACACACCAATGGGCGCCTTTTTCGTCGCATCAGACGTGGACAGCCACTGTCCAAACGTCTGTATTTTACGCGTTCGGAGTGAGAACGGGTTGACCTGTCCAGCACCAAACAGCAGACAGACTCATGAAGCAAAGAGCTAACAAATATTACAGAACAGCAGCTTTAGCTAGCTAAAGATATTTCCCTTACAGTTGGTAGAGACCAAAACTGAGCTGAAAGGAGAGAGAATACTGGACTTACTGTGTTCTATTCTAAGTTACCAGAAACATGATTTAGAATGTAAGCTCATCTTGCAAGTCTGCAACTGTTAATCATAAAATGCAGGTTCAATATGCTTTTACAGATTTCATGGCACTCCGTAGATTACATTCCGATGGTGTCACATGAAAACGTGAAGTGAAAAAGTTCAAACAGATTTTTTCCTTAATTGACGTTGCTTCAGAATTGTCCATATGTGTATGTGTTGAAGTCTGGTGATTTCTAAAGACAAAGCATATGATTCACATTATTCTTATACTCATACATTGACTCAGTGAGGCCATGTGCCCTGTATGGAGGTATCTGCATTTGTTTCTTTTCTTAGCGGTGGCTGGTGAACCATTTTTATAATATTTTCTGAACCGACTAGATGGTGCTCTTTGTTCAATAAAAGCGCTCAGAAATTCAGTATATTTGTTTGTTTTTGCTTTAAAGATTATTTTTTAGGGCTTTTTACCTTTATTACTTCTCTTACTGGGTGAGCCGGAGGCCGCCTTGAATTCAGTGTATTTTTAAGCTTTCGTTGAACAGAAAGCCCCATCTAGTGCGCTCAGAAAATAAAGGAAAATGCTTAATGAAGCTTCATTTGGACATCACTAGCTTCCATACTAATTTAATTTTTTATGTATTGCCGGTCTGTATCTTGTGTGCAATGTTAACATTTTGTCTTGAGGGAGCCTCTAGAACAGGGGTCTTGCATCGCCAAGTGGCCCCTGGCTTTGTTTGTCGCTTCTAGGTGGGTTACTTTAATACTTGACCAAAAAAAAAAAGTCGTCTGTCTTTTTTAGCTGCCTCCGAAGCTGCAGTTCCTCCTTCCCTCTCTTCTACCTCATACCTGGCATGCTGCTTTGCATGTCTATTGGAGTTATCCACCTTGAGACTGTATTTCTGTAGACAGACAGCTAGCGGTCACATTAATCTCCATAAAGAGAAGAATCGATTGTCCACCTCTTTTGAAACTGTATGTGCTCCAGGTCAATCTTTCTTTTATTCATTTTGATGTCAGGTGTGGCTTGGTATATCAGGTTGCTAAAATATTTATGTTAGTGCCGCTTGTCAAATGTTAAATGTTAAATAAAAAAGCTATTTCTATGCTGAAATGTTGCAACCTTAATAGAAAATTAAATGAGTACTCTGATATAAAAGGGTCGTGAATCTAGTTGCATGGGGAAGTGAAAGAGCAGTGCTTGTCCCTCCTATCGGCTAACCTGGATAAATAAAGGTTAAATACAATTTTTTTTTACAAATAGTTGAGCGACATTTAGTTTGGTCAACAAATATAACTAATGGTTCATGACGCTTCATTTGGACACTAATCAACAGCTCATGCTAAGCTACTGAAAACACTATACTTATTTTCAGGTTATCATACCATAAAGAAAACATACTTAACAATATCATATTCCATTTCTTGTTCCATCCTTAATTCTACAAACTAGAACTTTAACTATGGAGACATACTCTGTCTTATTGTACAGTATGCGTCCACTGGCGTTGAGTTTTCAATTCAGTTTGATTCCATTTTATTTATATAGTGCCAAATCACAACAGTTATCTCATTGCGCTTTTCATAAAAGAGCAGGTCTAGACCGTACTCTGTGATGTTATTTACAGAAGCCCATGTTATGGCCGCTCCTCACTTGCATAAAGTTGAATCCAGGCAACATTATGCAAATGAGGAGCGGGCAGCTCATGAAAACCATTTAAACTGACAGTTGTTGATCTGAAATGAAGCCAGATTTAGCATGTGGATAGGGTAGACATTTTGCTTAACTACTTTAAAATGAGAGTATTCCAAAAGAGCCCCATGTGGCGCAATCGCCCAATCAGGTGCAGCCATCAGGGTTGTGATGGCTGCACTGATTGCCTACATGCACACGTACCATTGACAGTGACCTAATGCAGTTACATTACATTACATGTCATTCCACCTTTATCCAAAATTACTTACAATTGCTATAAACTGTATGTCAGAGGTCACACACCTTGCTCGGGGACACATTGGTTGACCACAACAAAGGCGTGTGTCGTATCCACCGATCCATCACCCCCCCCCGTTATGGTGGACACTGACCTGAGTGAGACCTGAGGTACCACTGTCTCAGATAACACAGCATGGGATTGTGAGGTGGAAGATTTACTACGACATCCTTACTATAATTTGTATGTTTGGCTGATTCTCCTATGGAAACACAAAGGCAGCCGGACACAGTTCAGGTAAGGGAGTGGAGTCCATTTATCCACATCTCTTACATCCCACTCACACTCATCAGTCACTCCTCTGGGCTCGTCCACTTACACAAAACCAAATTTTCACAGTAAAAAGCCAGAGTTGCTGAAGTCCAACAGTGGCAGCGCTCGGGGCCGCTCTCAGCACCGGAGCAATTCTGAACGCCACGGGAGGACGTTGTCACCTTCAGGCAGAGGCTGATTAGTGATTGTTGGCAGTGCTGCAGCAGTGAAAGGTGGCTGTTTGTTACCTTGCCCAGAGACCGCCCAGCAGCCTGTGTGTGTGTGTGTGTGTGTGTGTGTGTGTGTGTGTGTGTTCCTCCTTGGCAGAAAGCACTCTCTCTGTTATTCAGAAGAGTTAATGGGTGAAGGGGTTAATGCCAAATACTGTATGTCAAGTTTTAAAAACAAAACCCTGTCAACGTTTTGTCTTGTCATCTTTCCTTTCTGCCCCATATCCCGTCCCTGGATCATGTAGAACAGCAGAAAAATAAGTTAACGGATGATGTTATTTTTCTTTTTTGAGAGAAAGTGATCACATTTGCTCTGATCTGAAAACTTTGTTTATAGTTACTGTTGCATGTAATTACACATCAAAATGATTTTGCTCTTAATTTATGTCTTTTTCTTCCAATTTTCTAGTATGGCCTGAAGTGTGTTAGATACAGTCATTTATCAGTGTCTTCATTAATCACTTCTGGAGTAATGTATAAATATGGGCACTGATTCAGAACTGAAGCAGATGGAATGGGGATGCTATAGAATATAGTCAGCTTTGGGACAGGGTTAGTATTTTTCAAATACATTGGGAATAATTTGGTCAGTGTCCGCTAATGGAAAAGACGAGCCAGGCTTTCGAACCATAAACCCTATACAAACCCTAATAATAGTATTATTAATGGAAAATCCACTCTTACTTACCCAAATGCGTTTTCACTGGAACCCTACTGGTTCTTTTCCGACTTTGATTTCTCAAACTTCCTCCAGGCTTGAATTGGGTTGGGTTTCTGCAAATTTAACCCTAATCACATGGGACTAGTATCGTATGGGGTAATAGTAATTATTGCAGATGTTGATTGTGATTTTAATCCTGTGCGAATCTGCCATGTTCATCATTTTTCAAGTAAAAATCCCACTGCATATTACCTACCATATTTCACAAAACACAGAGGTTGCGTAATAAGTCCTGTGCAAATTGGCATCTCTGTGACTCAGGGTCGTACTGGCTGAAAAATACAGACTTTGCTTATCACGTGCAAATGCCAGCATGAAACAGTTGTGGTGCACAACAACAACAACCAGGTGGCACATGTTCGCAGACCAGATGCAGTTGACCTATTGGTAGAGTGAGGAACACCATGAAAGTATTTGGAAACGAGTCAAGAAATTGTTTAATTGTCTCCCGGGCCTGTACAGCAAACTCACACAGAAGATCCTAATTTCATAATGTGCATTTGTGTTATGATCATCCTCTGTATCTGGGAAGTAAAGCCAAAGCGGAAGTGCATTAAACCGCATTCTAATCCGCATTTCTATTGCCCAGCAGAGGGTGCTGGTACAAAAAGAATAGGTTTAGCAATAGGTTTGTGTATTTTCCCGCCTTTGTAATTACCTGTGGGGCCCTAATGTGTTGCACCAGTGTCTCCCCTGTCTTGTGTATTTAAGTTCAGTCTTTTCGTTACCCCAGTGCGAGATTGTCTGCTTCCCTGTGTTCAGTTTTCAAGCGGTGTGTCCTGTTATTCTGATTTCCTGTTGTTTCCCTGGATTTTGACCATTGCCTGTATTTTTGGATTTCCCTTTGCCTTCCGATTTTGACACTGTTGCTGTACTTTTATTAGACTCGCTCAAAAACTTGCTTTTAACGCACCCGAGTTGTGTATTGGGGGTCCATCCTTCTGTGTGCCTGATATCCACGTGGGAAACGAATGAAAATAGTCAAATATACAGCCGATATTCAATTGAATATGGTATTCTTATGAAAGGGGATTAAAGTGGGATTTGGCAAGTTTTTGGAACCCTACAAGTTCCAAGAAGGGGGTGCCACTGTTACTCGTTCTTCGAAAGTGGTGAAAAACGGCAGACTACCAACAACGTTCTCTTTGGTTCACTCAACTGACTTGAATCAAAGTTGCTCGCCTGTCCTGCTGTTAAAGACGTGAACTAACCACTTACAATTAACTCACAGCTGCGGCAGAATGAAACTTAATGTATGAAACTGAAAATTGGATTGATTTACTATTAATCAAAGGTGCGGGAGCCAATTCTGGAGCATCATTGCACGTTAACCGGTTACGTCAAATACATCTTTTAATACCAGTAAACTTGTCACATTATGACTTGATACTGATCCCTTTTTTATTATTTTAGCAATATGCTTCTGTAAGTTTGACATTTGTAATCAATCCAACCTTGTGCTCCCCTATGTGTTCAGTCACATCTTTTGTTTTGTTAATAGCCATCCTGCAGAAAATCTTAATCTCAATAAAGCTTTTAATTTGCCTGGTAGGTTAGCCAAAGACATATATGTTTATTCACAAGTTTTCTGATATCACGCAATGACCCCTGATATCACTTCTTCCAAGTGGTCTATGTATTGTTGCAGGCCTCTCTTGTGAGATTGGAGGTCAGGTCCATAATATCTCGATTGCAGCAATGAGTTCAGATTCCCTCCAGATCGGGCGACCTACAGCATTAAATGAAGAAGTCATTTCAGTTTTATACATTCTGAATGTGTAGGAGGCTTAACAAATAGTCAACCAAAACACAGTCACTGAACTGCTGTTGAAATTCATCCAGACTACACTCCCATTTTCTTTAAAAAAAAAACTCACTCCGACATACAGTATTTATATATAATCTACCAATATGATAGGAATAATGTTCCATCAGTGCTACAAAACAATACCATCATGTGTGCAGATTGTTAACAAGTTACGTTATAACATTACTTCGGTGTCTCTTCAACCTCATTCCATCTAATGCTAATTAGATCATTTGGCTAAGTGGGACTTTTTTAGAAGATACCAGAAACAAGCTTAGTAAGTGCAGCAGCTTAAACCACAAATACATGACCCTTGTTATATACTGCATGTAATAAACTGGAGTTATCCTTTAAAGGTCCCATGGCATGTAAATTTCACTTTAAGTTTTTTTAGAGTTTTTTTAACATTATTTTGAGTCCCCCCAGCCTGCCTATGGTCCCCCAGGGGCAAGAAATGGAGATAGGTGTAAACCGAGCCCTGGGTATCCTGCTCTGTCTTTGAGAAAATGAAAGCTCAGATGGGCCGATCTAGAATTTTTCCCCTTATGAGGTCATAAGGGGCAAAATGTGTCTGCTTTCTGTGCTTTGCCCGCCCAGAGAATTTGGCCCACCCATGAGAGAGAGACATCATGGCTTTCAAACAAGCAATGTGGCAGTTGGTCAAGGGCACTTCCCCACCCTTTACCTTGCCCCCCCTCTCTCCTCCTCAGAAGCTATAGACTCAGAAATGGCACATCCTAAGGAAAGCTCATTGTGGGACTGGCTCTAGTGGCTGTAATTCTGCACCAAGCGGAATTTTGGGTAAGAGACTTCAGATCCATTATTAGGGGACCACTAAGGTCTATATAAAGAACTTCAGATACAGTATTAGGGACCACTAGGTCTATATAAAGAGACTTCAGATACAGTATTAGGGACCACTAAGTTCTATATAAAAGAGACTTCAGATACGTATTAGGGGACAACTAAGGCCTATATAAAGACTTCAGATACAGTATTAGGGGACACTAAGGTCTATATAAAAAGACTTCAGATACAGTATAGGGACCACTAAGGTCTATATAAAGAAACTTCAGATACAGTATAGGGGACCACTAAGGTCTACATAAAAGTATCCAAAGAGCACCATGTCATGGGACCTTTAAATATTGTATTACTCTAAAACACTATTTACAGTTTTTCAGAAACCCACCATCCTCTAAGCAAGTGTCCTTGAAAGCATGTTCAGTATTCAGTAAAACCACCACAGCCAGGTTCAAACGGGTTATTGTCCAGAGTAGCCAGAGGAAATAACACTTCTCTCTCACTCTCTCTCTCTCTCTCTCTCTCTCTCTCTCTCTCTCTTATAATCAGCAGTGCTTCCAATATTGTGGCTCAATAGAAAGTAATTGTCTGATACTGAATTCAACATAAGCTGTGTCAACATGTACATTTGAAATCCTGTGTGGGTACACCCGTCCATTTGTTAGAGAAGTGGCCAGTGACTCATGTAGCTACAAATGCACATAGATGAACACTAACAAATATTCATAGCTGACATAAAGACTAATCTATGCTTTGGACGTCACATAATAACAATAACTTTAAAGCGTTTATAAAGTGCTTTGACAGAAAAAGGCAAAAGCAGAATACTCAGAAGACATGATAACATAAAGCCAAACATAGGTTTAAACAAAAAAAGACCTAATTTGTTAAAAGTAAAAACAAATTAAAAAAACATAAGCAACAAATAGATGATAACCGCAACAAAAACACGACTTGACATAAAACAAGTCTATAAAAACGGGTTTTTAAGAAGTGACTTAAAGGTTTTTGTAAAAAAACAGTGGCAATTTAGGCTAGGATATGGCTTGGACATAAACTATGCATGTTCATCATAGCTCCAAGCGCCATCCCTAAAGTATGCAGTTATGTGCACAGTACAGTGTGTATGCAATTCAACTGCATAAAAATACCTCGCTCACATTCCTGTACGCAATTTCTAAACTAGTGATGTCACTGATCAAGAAAGCCAGGCCAGTTTTTCATATTTGCAGCCCATAAGTGTTGCGTGAGCGAGCATAGTCAAAATTTGGTTGACCAATCACAACAGCGTGGGCCAAAGACCAATCAGAGCCAACTGAGGCTTTTTAGAAAGGCGGGCCATGAGATCAGACAGAGGGCCCTAGTTAACCACTCGCCGTGAAGCGCCTGGCGTGCGTTTAGGGCGTGTCCAACTCTACTTTTGCTAGTTTGGAAAAGGGGTCCATGCGCCGGGTGCTTGGTTCAAAAGGGTTGTACTTAGTGTCTTCATTAAATCATAGGTGTGTTTTGGGCATAACATACAATAAACCAATCAGAGTGTCATCACCCATGCCCTTCAAAAGCCAGGCGCGTTTGGACCTTGGCGCATTGCTATTGTGATGGCGGATTTGACCCGCAATATTTTTATTTTTAATCTTTTGCACGTGTGTGCTGCTGCGCTTCCCTGTGTGTGTGTGTGGCAAGCATAGTGTGCATGAGCCTGGGAGTACTCTACTAATGTTCTGTTAAAATAACAATGAAATGCCGCGTTACTGACTTTAGACCAGGTTTTTGTTGGTCAACGGCCCGATCACTTTCACTTTCTTCTGTATTGTCGTGACATTTTTGTCCCTTTTTCTAACCTTTCTGTTTTGTTTTCACCAACACCACCTTACTATCACTAGTTTTATTTACACTACGTTTTGGAATTCATGGTCAATCACCTTCATTTATATAAAATTATACTTAATATTTGAGTTAAAAAAGCAGGAATTATGAATTATTTTGACTAATGGTTTTTAAGATCAGAGAAACGTGCTGATGAGTTTCGTCAGGAATGAAAGTGATCAATTGTATTTACAAAGAGCGTTGTATGGAATCCAATCCATTTTTTGTGGTAATTTGGTTAAAAGGAAACTCATATCTCAGATTAGGCATTTTTTAAAGGGGTCAAATTTGACCTGAAGACAACAGGAGGGTTAAAGCATGAAAACCTATTCTAGGATACCCCAAGAGTACTCATATGATGCTGAAAAGGAGTATAATAGTGGCTCTTTGAAATATACCAAATATATTTTGTATAAAAAAAGCAAACCCAGACAACTCTGTAAAACTTTTCTTAAAAGTGCTTTTTTGTATGTGTGTGTGTGTATTTGTTGGGGATCCCGGGGGTAAAGAGGTACTTTGTCCATCTAATCTTCAGTTTCTAAGCCAGTTTTGTTTAGCAAAGCAAAAAGACAACAAGAGGGAGGGAAATCCAGTGAAGAGAATGATCCAGGATCTAGCAGCAGGAAACAAGCCAGCCCTCTTATCTCCTGTCTTCCAGTCCAGTTAAGGATCAGAAACCAGGACGAAGAACTGTCAAAGTAAAAGGACTTAGAGCAGAGGATAGAGCAGCAGGTTGCTGACTGAATACTGTAAGATTGTAGGAGAATATAAGAACCTTAGAATGAGTAAGGGGAGTCATGCACACAGAGAGAGAGAGAGAGACCCCAGGAATGAGAGGGAGAGGAAATAAAAACAGGGTGTGCTGGCTCGTCTTCTTATCGCTTTCTCACAAATCCACTTTTAAAATTGGACAGAAAGGGAGAGTGAGAGGGAGATCCAGGCAGGGGCGGAGCTGTAGGTCGAAGGCTGAAGCGCTTATCTCCTGCCTTCAGTTGAGTTTGAGCGCCAACAGATGGCATTGTGAAGCTGTCATCGCTATAGCGTTAATAGAAAAACCCGATCCCATCATGTGACACAAAAGAATAGAGACCTTTCCTGTTCCTTCTCTCTCTCTCTCTCTCTCTCTCTCTCTC
>NC_045742.1:23813012-23817026 GCF_008692095.1 Etheostoma spectabile
CTCTCTCTCTCTCTCTCTCTCTCTCTCTCGTTGGCTTGAGCCCACTCCATCAAATTAAATCACATTGTACTACATCCTTCCCTAATCATATTACATCCTAATTTCATATCCTCGAGCTCTCTGGATTGAATGCCTGCTTACGTGGAAGGCTTCTGTAATATAACGTGTTATAGTGTATTTCAAGGATATCATCTGCCGCTCACTACAGTAAAGTACACCCACTCTTGGTATCTCTGCGTGCAGCGAATAAATGAAAGGCCTTTGTGTCATATCTAAGAGTTTACTTTAGAATTACATTTTCATGGTAAGATAAGCTACTGAATCTAATCCCATCATTTCTACTGCAGGCTGACCTACGTTGAATGGGTATCACCGAGGATTGCAAGTCCTTACAAGACTAATATTCGTTTGTATGTGTGCGTCGGCGAGAAAGTACTTAATATTTTTCTATATAGTGATATTACTTAACTTGTAATATCAGTTTTCAGTCTTTTTCCCCACCATTAAATCAACTTTTAAATCCTGAGCCAGAGTAGCAGTTTGAAATAGGGTCATCTGGCCTTTGCTGCAACTTTTCTAACACAGTTTTGGTTTTGCAAAATCACTTTTTAAAAAGGCCGCACAGGCTTAAAGAGTTTGACCCCTCGTTGTACTTCATCTAACAGTTGAATCATTGCGCTCTAATGGGGCACTACTAGAAAGTATCTGGGAAAAGACTCTGTTATACCAACATATGAAGTCCAATGAATAGACAAGCTGTGAAAAATGTACAACGGCTGTGTTCATAAACCTGTTAAAGGCAAATGATGGTTTAATAAAATCACTACAAGACCAATTTATAACGCTGCGGTACCGAGTTCATATCAGATGATACTCTGACGCCCCGTTCCCTGAAGGCAGCACGGAGCTGAGCCACATGAAGAAGACAGGAACGCTAAAGACGATGCGCCGTCTCGTCCAGTTAGAGTTAAACTGGCAGGTTTCAACGATGCAAGTAGTGTGAACTGGTATTGGTGGTAATCTTTGGTGTAAACTTGCCCTACAAACAAATGTCCCCCGGGGGCTCCCCTTTCCAAAATATTTAAATATTATAATCACTTCAAATAATTCAAAAATTCCAAAAATTTCAAATCTCTCTCTCTCTAACTTTTTCTCTCACCCCCAACCAGTCGAGGCAGATGACTGCCCACCTTGAGCCATGGTTCTGCTCGATTTTTCCGCCTCTTAAAAGGAAATTTTTCCTTGAGTCTATTCCCTATTGCTTGCTCTTGGTGGGAATTGTTGGGTTGTTCCAGCACCCCCTCTTCTTCTCAACGCCCCCTGGGGTGCAGTACCACCCCCATTGAGATACACTGGCTTACACCAACACATTCTCACTCCCGTCTCGTAAACTACGGACCCTTGGGCAGGTGCCTTTGTCGTTGTTATCATAAAACATACGCTTGGTGTTCTCCTTTAGCGTCATATAACACACGCTTGGTCGGAGTGTTGGCGTCCATTTTGATGCCGTTAGGTTAACCCTTGTGTTGTCTTCCCGTCAAAATTTAAAATCAATGTTTTTTATCAGTGTTTTTTAACTTTTTGTCCCTTTTGACTTTCTTTAATGTTTGTCACTTTTTTGACGTTTTTAACACTACGTAACACTAACTTAATAACTTTAGTTTTACAGTGTTTTTTGGAATTTATGGTCAATAAACCTCATTTATAGGAAATAGTACCTAATGTTCGAGTTAGAAAAGCAGAAATTAGGAATTATTAAGACTAAAATTAAAGGATTGTATGTTGATGGATAATCACAGGCTATTTCAAAAGTACAATTTGTTCTCCAAATGCTATAAAACTGAATAAGACACACCAAAATTAATGATAGTAGAGATTTGTACTTGCCAAAGAGCGTTGTGTGGAGTCAATCATGTTATTTTGGGTAGTTAAAAAGAACACTGATGTAGGAAAACCGGTCAATGTGACGCGAGGACAACATGAGGGTTAAGGAAATGCTCGTGGGTGGGGTTACGGTTCTGTGACTTTCAGGAATAACGGTCCCTGACACGCCGCAACAAGGGGACGGTTAAGGACACACACGGGACACAAACCCTGCTCTCCTGGGTGAAAGTCCAGTGTTTGACCCATCCAACACCCTGAACCAATGCACTCCCTATGCAGAATTTCCCCCTTACATACTACACGTGTTGAGTTTTAGAAAGTTAAAAACAATGTTTTGAAAAAAAAAATGTATTTCTGTTTATATATGATGCAGCCAGGTTACAAAAATATGCATTATTTGTCTCCGTGAAGACCGACCTTATTGTCTCTCACCTCCCCCCTCTGTCCCTCTGACTCTAAAGAATTGATCAGGTCAAGTCAATACAGAAAGAAGCCTTTTGCTTATAGGACAGGAAGAAATCTTCTGTCTCCATTCTGGTTTCATTAAACCTTTTCTTAATTCTTCGTTGGAACCCTAGGCTCTCTTTGTCCTCATCAAATCTAAGAACACATGAGAGTTAGTTAATTCTAACACTCGCTAAACCCCGTCTAGATGTTGCTCTCCCCATTACGCTCTACACACACGTCAAAGGGCGCCATTTTTGTCGCATCAGACGCTGACAGCCACCGTCCAAACGTCCATATTTTACGAGTTCGGAGTTGCTCAGACCGACCAGCCCCTCTTTTTCTATAGCCCACACACAGCTGCTGCATTTCTCTCCTCCATGTAGGAGGGCCAAGCATTCAGCTAACTCGTCAAAAACCTGCTGGCACCACTGGTGGCCCCACTGTAGTCCAGTGTTTCTGGCAACACTAAATCCTCCCCTTTACGGGCTTAGTTTATAGCACCCTGGTCTGAAAGAACTGTGTTTTATAGCTAGTTTTAGTGTCAATAAATACGGCCCTAAAAAATAAAAACACTGTTGCAGCAATGCTGCCTCACAGGCTCTTCTCTGCCTGCGTGCCTGTTGATTAGGAGGCAATTGTAGATTGATGAGTCGTGACAGAAGGATGAAAATGTGTTCCCAATGGTGTCCTTGGTGCTAAGCACAACACTGTACACCGCCAAAAATAGCTACTTTACTTCTTACTCTCACAGAATTCATCCAGTGTTGGAATCTGAAAGTGTGGGAACAAGTTAGGGGATCATTGTAGTTTGTGTCCAAGCTCGCGTACATCTTCTCTTCTGAGAAAAATCAAAACACGCATACTCCTGGAATCAGCAGGACTTAACCGTTCAAGTGCAGATGCAGTATCAATAACGGTGTCTCTGATGTTAATGGGAGATTAACATCCACAATTCTGCTTAGAAATCATTCAAAAAGACACTCCCAGTGACTTAAGATCTTGCTTGGTAATCGCTTCAGTATCAAACATCGATCAATTATATCACTCATCAATTGGGACATTGCTATTATGATAGTGGATTTCCATCGTAATATTTTTATTTGTAATCTTTGGTTTGTGCGCTGCTGCACAACGCTAACATCGTCAAAAGGGATGGCAATAGTCCGACCAAGCTGATTTAAGTAAAGCGTGTTGTATGATGCTAGAGGAAATTTTTAGCGTCAATAACAACGACACAGGCACCTGACCAAGCGTCCGTATTTTACGAGATGTGTTGGTGTAACAGGCATAGTGTGTGTGGGCTGTGCATAAGCCTGGGCGCATTTTACCAGTGTGCTGTTAAAGTAACAATGAATACCTGCGCAATTGACTCTAGACCAGGTTTTTCGTTGGTCAATCACTTGGTCATCACTTCCCACTTCCCACATACTTTCAGGACATGGACAATCCAACTTCCTCTTTTTCTGTATTCCTTCTCTCTTTTTTACCTTCCACATCTGGCCTCTTGCTCCCTTCCTTTCTTCTGTCTTTTCTTTTCCTCTCCTCCCCTTCAGTATTTCTTTAAATATTTTCCTAAGCCTTTTTCCTAATTTGGCTGGCTCCTCTTCAGTTTATATTCAAGTATTAATCCAAAACACCTCCAGGTTACCCTCCTTTTACACACACACACACACACACACACAC
>NC_045742.1:23817036-23823088 GCF_008692095.1 Etheostoma spectabile
ACACACACACACACACACACCCACACACACACCCATGCCCACGCACCATCTGTACCACTGCATTGTGTCAAGCTATCTCAGTGTACTACAATAAACCAGTTGTGATGAAGGCACAGGACTGCACTGTGCCAGTAGAGACATAACAGTCTATGGCAGGTGGTGTGTTTGTGTCTCTGTGTGTGTTACCTCTCTTAATCTGTCTCTTTCCACCCTCTCATTTTCTCTCTCGTTCCCTCTGTGTCCTTCTCCTCTGCTCCCCTCAGAAACATGATACGTTTGTTGAAAACTCGCCGTTGCAGGCTGTTGAGTGTTGCCTCCTGTGAGGAACTTTATATCCACTGTAATAAATATGACCAGACCTTGAAAAGATGTATTAGTTAATTAACTTAATGGCGTCTGTATGAATATATGGCGTTAGTGAGCTTGTGTATGTGGGTGTGTGTGCATGTGTACAGCATATGTGTATGACTCGTGTGAATGTGTGTGTTTAAGCGAATATGTGTGTTTTCTAGTGAATTGAGCAAAAGAAAGAAAGAGGCTCATTATCTCAAAACCAGGAAGACAAATTGGAGCCAATAGCCTGACCATTGATCCAATTATAATTAATGACACATAGTGCTTTCAACCGAAGCGCTTATCCCTGCACTTTTTCATCAGAGATACACCTTTACCACACGACTTAACAGGAAGCATATGGCACAGGTGGCACTGGTGGTCTTGAGGTTAGAAAAAAAGAGTACACAAGCTGAGAGTTGCCAATTTGACTATTTGCACCAGCTGGAGAAAATATGGCCTGGGCAGGGAAATGAACAAAATGCAGAGTGTAACAGCTGCCAGGCGTGAATCGGGTGAATGCGATGCAAGCCCTGACTGGAAGACGGCATGGTGCTAAGTCAACTTTCACCATTTAATAATTTGTTTAAAAAAAGCCTCAAACACATTCATGGGGAATATTGACAACTTAATAAAAGTTTACAGTTCCAGGGACTGCTTTGCCATTGTGATATCTCATCTTGGAACAGACGATCCTTGAGAAGTGAAAAATGGTGAATATTGAGGCTTATTCCAATGGACATAATGAGTTTTTGCTGTGGAAACAAAGAATTCGCCATTGCAAGAGCCCTTGATCGGAAATTTTTGGTATGTTCAGCTGAATAAGTATGTGCAAACAAGCAATTCAGGGTACTTTATCAGAGGAAAGACCCTTATTCATGAATATCAGTGTTTTCCTAAATCTGCAGCATGGTGATGTAAAAGAATACTACACCAATTTAGCATCACACTCCTACAACATTAGTGGACACAATGGACAGTTTCACACAAACAGATACCGCAACTGGAAGCCAGTATTAGCTAATGTAGCCTAGCAAAGATGTCGGGGGGGGTTTAGAGGTTTGATGAGCGGCACACTTCTTTCTAACTAAACACTCAACACCGACACATTTTTTTTAATTTTCAAACTTTTAGTATTTTAGCCCTAACCGACGTAAACTGACTGAAGCAACATCACTTAAGGACTACAACATCACTTTTTTATTAGACCTCACAAACACTAAAGGCTCTATACAACTTATGTCCTATAAGCAGTAGTGCTTCCCAAGACCTGTCAGCAGACCTTGATGGGTACTGGTCACCGTGAGTAAGGAGCTGCACCAGTCTGGGAGAACTTTGCAATGTGATTTGGAGATGCGCAGTTATGCTGGATCGTGATAGGCACTGATAAAAAAATCTTTTTAAAACGCATTTGGTACCAGCCCTAGGTGATTGATACACCTTCTCTGTCAATGTCATTATAGGCTTCTGACAAGTTTTTTAGTGCCACAGTAAGTTTTGGCTTCATCTTTCGTCAAAATAGATCAGATGGGTTTCACACAATTATTTAGATTCTAAATTTTCTTTGGGGAAAGTGAGACACCCTGAGTTGAAGTTGAGTTGGCTATAGGAAAAACACATTTGGGCAGTTGTGTTGAATGTTTTTTTTTTTACTAGGACCCTGTCTAAAATAAGCAACTTGACAATAGATGATAAAATGTTTGTTGAGATAATGTAAGATTGGTTCCCTCTCCGGGAACCATCACCTTATCGTGGTGGAGAGGTTTGTGTGTCCCTATGAACCTGAGGGCTGGTGTTGTCTGGAGCTTTGGCTCCTGGTAGGGTCTCCCATGGCAAGAGGTCTCAGGGAGGGGCCAACAAAGAATGGTTCAAAGACTTCGATGGTTGAGCACGGAAGGGATAGAGAGACCCCGCCCGAGGAAGCCCGGGCCCCCGTCTGAGCCAGGCCCAGACTGGGGCTCGTGACGAGCGTCTGGTGGCCGGGTTTACCACGGAGCCCGGTCGGGCACAGCCCAAAGCAACGTGCACCTCTCCCTCCAGCCCATGGGCCCACCACCTGTGGAGATCCAAAGGTGTCGTGCGCTGCTATTGGTGGCAGCGAAGGTCAGGCGTCGACGGACCGAACCGGGCGGCAGAGGCTGGCTCTGGACGTGGAATGTCACCTCTCTGTGGGGAAGGAGCCAAACTTGTGCGGGAGGTGGAGCGCTACCGGTTAGATCTGTGGGGGCTTACCTCTACGCACAGTTCTCGGTTCTGGAACCGTTCTCCTGATAGGGGTTGGCCTCTGTCCTACTCGGGAGTTGCCCATGGTGTGAGGCGCCGGCGGGTGTGGGGATACTCACAGCCCCGGCTGAGCGCCGCTGCGTTGGAGTTTACCCCGTGGACGAGAGGGTCGCCTCCCTACGCCTGCGGGTGATGGGGGGGAAAACTCTGACTGTTGTTTTGTCATATGCACCAACAAGAGTTCGGAGTATTCGGCCTTCTTGAGACCTTGAATGGAGTCCTGTATGGGGCTCCAGTAGGGGACTCCTTAGTTCTGCTGGGGGACTTCAATGCACACGTGGGCAATGATGGAGATACTTGGAGAGGATTGGAGGAGGAACGCCTCCCTGATCTAAACCAGAGTGGTTGTCTGTTTTGACTCTGTGCTAGTCATGGATTGTCCATCACAAACACCATGTTCGAACATAGGGGATCTCATAAGTGTACTTGGTACCAGACACCCTAGGCCAAAGGTCAATGATCGATTTATAATCGTTTCATCTGATCTGACCGTATGTTTTGGACACTCGGGTGAAGAGAGGCAGAGCTGTCAACTGATCACCATCTGGTGGTGGTTGGTTCAGGGGGTGGGGGAAGACTCTGGACACCTGGTAAGCCCAAACGGGTAGTGCGGGTAAACTGGGAACGTCTGGAGAGGCCCCGTCCGACGGACTTTCAACTCACACCTCCGGCGGAGCTTTTCGTGCTCCCTGTGGAGGTTGGGGGCATTGAACCTGAGTGGACAGTTCAAAGCTTCCATTGCTAAAGCGGCGGCGCGAGCTGTGGTCTTAGGGTTTTAGGTGCCTCAAGGGGCGGTAACCCACGAACACCCTGGTGGACACCGGTGGTCAGGGAAGCCGTCCGACTGAGAGGAGTCTTTCGGGGATTTTTTCTCGGAGGACTCCGAGGCGTTGCAGGGTACCGACGGGCCCGAAGGGCTGCAGCCTCTGCTGTGACAGAGGCAAAGCAGGGGTGTGGGAGAAGTTCGGAGAAACATGGAGAAGGACTTTCGGTCGGCACCAAGGTCTTCTGGAAAACCGTTCGCCACCTCAGGAAGGGAAAGGAATCATCCAAGCTGTATCAGTAAGGGTGGGACCTGTTGACCTCAACTGAGGAGGTAATAGGGCGGTGAGGAGCACTTTGAGGAACTCCTAAATCCAGCTGACACGCCCTCTTTGGTGGAGGCAGAGCTGGAGGATGATGGGGATTGTCGTCAATTTCCCTGGTGAAGTCGCTGAGGTAGTCAAACAACTCCACAGGCGCAAAGCCCCAGGATTGATGAGATCCGTCCAGAAATGCTGAAAGCTCTGGTGGAGGGGCTGTTTGGTTGACACCTCTTCAACATTGCGTGGAAGTCTGGGACGGTGCCTAAGAGTGGCAGACCGGTTGGTGGTTCCCCTCTCAAAAAGGGGCCAGAGGGTGTGTCCAATTACAGGGGTATCACACTTCTCAGCCTCCCTGGTAAAGTCTACTCACTCAAGGTGCTGGAAAGGAGGGTTCGGCCGATAGTCGAACCTCGGATTGAAGAGGAACAATGCGATTCCGTCCTGGTCTTGGAACAACGGATCAGATCTTTACTCTCGCAAGGATCTTGGAGGGGGCCTGGGAGTATGCCCAACCAGTCTACATGTGTTTTGTGGATCTGGAGAAGCGTATGACCGGGTCCCCGGAGAAATTGTGGGAGGTGGCTGCGGAATATGGGGTGAGGGGTCCCTTCTTAGGGCCATCCAATCTCTGTATGACCAAAGCGAGAGCTGTGTCCGGTTCTCGGCAGAAGTCGGACTCGTTCCAGGTGAGGGTTGGCCTCCGCCAGGGCTGCGCTTTGTCACCAATCTGTTTGTAATATTTATGGACAGGATATCGGCGTAGTCGGGCGGGAGGGGTTGCAGTTCGGTGGGCTCGGATCTCATCGCTGCTTTTTGCAGATGATGTGGTCCTGATGGCTCATCGGTCTGTGACCTTCAGCACTCACTGGATCGGTTCGCAGCCGAGTGTTGAAGGCGCTGGGATGAGGATCAGCACCTCTAAATCTGAGGCCAGGGTTCTCAGCAGGAACCGATGGAGTGCTTTCTTCGGGTGGGAGTGAGTCCTTACCCCAAGTGAAGGAGTTTAGTACCTTGGGGTCTTGTTCGCGAGTGAGGGGACTATGGAGCGTGAGATTGTCGGAGAATCGGAGCAGCCGGTGCGGTATTACTCCATTTATCGCACCGTCTGTGACAAAAGAGAGCTGAGCCAGAAGGCAACTCTCGATCTACCGGGCAATTTTCGTTCCTACCCCCCTATGGTCATGAAGGCTGGGTCATGACCGAAAGAACGAGATCCAGGGTACAAGCGGCCGAAATGGGTTTCCTCAGAGGGTGGCTGGCGTCTCCCTTAGAGATAGGGTGAGAAGCTCAGTCATCCGAGAGGAGCTCGGAGTAGAGCCACTGCTCCTTCGCGTCGAAAGGCCAGTTGAGGTGGTTCGGGCATCTGGTAAGGATGCCTCCTGGCGCCTCCCTAGGGAGGTGTTCCAGGCACTCCAGCTGGGAGGAGGCCTCGAAGACCCAGACTAGGTGGAGAGATTATATCTCCAACCTGGCCTGGGAACGCCTCGGATCCCCCAGTCGGAGCTGGTTGATGTGCTCGGGAAAGGGAAGTTTGGGGTCCCCTACTGGAGCGCTGCCTCCCCCCCCGCGACCCGATACCGGATAAGCGGATGAAGATGGATGGATGGATGTAAGATTTGTATCTGAAATAAACATCAGGTAACCTTCCTGTGGGAAATGACAGTATCCAAATACAGGATCCTCAATGTAGCTCAACAATTGCCCACTTGACAAAAAAACCTAGCGTGTGAGAATATTTTTGCCTTATTTTGCCAAGTTCAACAACTGCTACTACATGTTCCGAAAAGTTAAACTAACGTGCTCTTTCGCAGATGACTGTGATCATTAAGAAACAAAAGAGGAATGTAGTTGTTGCTGCCAGGTGAACAGTAAAGACTTTACCCGGAAACTCCTCCCTGATCCAACCTGATCTCACAAACAGGTGAAATAACCATGACCTCTTAACACAACGGAAACAATTTAGGTTTAGGCAACACAACTACTTGGTTAGGTTAAAATAAGTAAATTATGTATAGAGAAATGTCCATTAAAGTGGACTAAAAAGTCCAATCCAATCTAATGTTACACGTTTTTTGGAGACAGGGTAGGAATTGTCACAGTCATCCGTGAGGAACTCGGTGTAGAGCCGCCATTCCTTTGCATCGAAATCAACCAGTTGAGGTGGTTTGGGCATCTGGTGTGGATGCCCCCTTGGGTGCCTCACTAGGGAGGTGTTACAGGCATGTCCCACTGGGAGGAGGCCTCGGGGAAGACCCAGGACTAGGTGGAGGGATCATATCTTCAACCTGGCCTGGGAACACCTCGGGATCCCCCAGCCGGAGCTGATCAATGTGGCTCGGGAAAGAGAAGTT
>NC_045742.1:23823098-23824082 GCF_008692095.1 Etheostoma spectabile
GTCCCCTGCTGGAGCTGCTGCCCCCACAACCCGACCCTGGATAAACAGATGGCGATGGATGGAAGTTAAAAAAAGTCAATGTTGACTTTTGGTTTTACACAGGACATCATCATGGGTGAAAGTCGCAAGTTTAGTTTGACCCATCCATAAACCCCGTCGACCTCCCTCCGTGGAGACAGGGCGGTGTTGAACCAGTCCACCATGACAAAGGACTGTAATTTTGATGTCTTATTTGAACACATAATGTGCCGCCACCACATAATGCAGTGTAAAGAGTTCATGTTCATTCACATATTTATGTAAGACCAAGCCGTCCTGATCACCTATGTTACCATATCATGCAAGTGGTGCGAGAGGGCAAGCTATAATTGGTTGGGGGCCAACGTGTAGTCTGCCGTGTCTCTCCACCAATTGATGCTAATGGTTTATGACTTCATGATTGCCTTCTATCACTGCACCATCTTGAATAAATATATAGAGAGAGCCTGCTTTTATCCTCAGGGCAGAAACAGTGTGATCTGAAAAGGGTGGAAAATCATGACACGGTAACCATGACACCTGCATATTTACTTTTAATGAAAGTAATTTGCAGCTAAGATGTTACTCTTAAAATAGCACTGCAATAACAACTACCTCCTGCACATATTTGTCTCCCTATGAGCTGAATTATCAACAACAATAGACACTAGGAGTAAACCTTAAGCATTTGTATTGACAGCACGATTGAGGCTTTACACACTAAAAGACTGAGAAGACTTAAGTCTGACACCATCAAGACTATCTGTCATAATATGTAAAGACAGGAGATCTTGCAGTGTCACACTTCGCAAAACCACTATAGCCATTTACTGCTTTCTGTTTGTCACCGGAGGGAGCACACCCATTGGTTGTTGTCATGCACTCACCTATAGGATTATTAGGAACACCGTCCTAAAACTGTGTTTGACCCCCTTTCGCCTTCAGAACTGCCTTAATTCTATGTGG
>NC_045742.1:23824092-23845838 GCF_008692095.1 Etheostoma spectabile
ACAAGGTGCTGAAAGCATTCTTTAGAAATGTTGGCCCATATTGAAAGGAGAGCATCTTGAAGTTGATGGAGATTTGTGGGATGCACATCCAGGGCACGAAGCTCCCGTTACACCAATCCCAAAGATGCTATTGGGTTGAGATCTGGTGACTGTGGGGGCCATTTTAGTACAGTGAACTCATTGTCATGTTCAAGAAACAATTTGAAATGATTGGAGCTTTGTGACATGGTGCTATCCTGCTGGAAGTAGCCATCAGAGGATGGGTACATGGTGGCCATAAAGGGATGGACATGGTCAGAAACAATGCTCAGGTAGGCCGTGGCATTTAAACAACGCCCAATTGGCACTAAGGAGCCTAAAGTGTGCCAAGAAAACATCCCCCACACCATTACACCACCACCAGCCTGCACAGTGGTAACAAGACGGATCCACGTTCTCATTCTGTTCACGCCAAATTCTGACTCTACCATCTGAAGGTCTCAACAGAAGTCGAGACTCATCAGACCAGGCAACATTTTTCAGCCTTCAACTGTTCAATTTTGGTGAGCTCTTGCAAATTGTAGCCTCTTTTTCCTATTTGTAGTGGAGATGAGAGGTACCCGGTGGGGTCTTCTGCTGTTGTAGCCCATCCGCCTCAAGGTTGTGCGTGTTGTGGCTTCTCAAATGATTTACTGCATACCTCGTTGGAACGAGTGGTTATTTCAGTCAAAGTTGCTCTTCTATCAGCTTGAATCAGTCGGCCCATGCTCCTCTGACCTATAGCATCAACAAGGCATTTTCGCCCACAGGACCCCCGCATACTGGATGTTTTTCCCTTTTCACACCAATCTTTGTAAACCCTAGAAATGGTTGTGCGTGAAAATCCCAGTAACTGAGCCGATTGTGAAATACTCAGACCGGCCCGTCTGGCACCAACAACCATGCCACGCTCAAAATTGCTTAAATCCCCTTTCTTTCCAATTCTGACATTCAGTTTGGAGTTCAGGAGATTGTATTGACCAGGACCACACCCCTAAATGCATTGAAGCAACTGCCATGTGATTGGTTGATTAGATAATTGCATTAATGAGAAATTGAACAGGTATTCCTAATAATCCTTTAGGTGAGTGTATGATTAAGTCGGAACGTCAAGATGGAAAAAAAGACTCGGACTGAGTTTTACGAACACCTCACACCCAAACAGAACACGCCCCGACCCTAGCAGGACTCTCATGAGTTCATTCCGGTATTGGAAATTTGCCAACGACAGTGGAATCGCTTGAAAGTCGTTCAGTGTAAGATGTTTGCCTCGTCACGTTCTGTATTTTTACCCTTAAGGTTGACTGGCAAGTCAAAAGGCAGCAAGAACATTAGAGCAGCTTGAACAATCTGCCAATGACTTGGGGACACCACTGACTGCACACAGTGCCTAATGTAGCTCAGTGTGAATCCCTTCAGGAAGACCTAACTCTTAATAAATGCTCTCTTCCTAAATGGAATCAGCTGTTTGAGGCGTTCACCTTCCTGCTTAACCAATCAGAAAGGGGCTATCACAGAGCCACAACCCTACTTTAAAAAATTGGTTTCTCCCATTGCTATCAGCCGTCGTTGCAGGCAAAGTGTGCAACCCTCCACCCCCCCCTCCACCTCCAGTCATCTACTCCAGCTGACCAGTCTGGATCCTCCTTCGGTCTGGTCTTCAGGCTCCTTTGTCGCCACCATCGGTGTCTAGATTCCATCGGGGGGTCTGATGGTTCTCTACGCTATACAAAATAATCATATAGAGATGGAGTCTAATCGCCAAAGGCTTTGTATATTTTATTGAGCTGTACAATAATTCTTATTTGCATATCTGAAAACATGTCTCTCCTGAGTGAAATAATGACTAAGATGAGGTGCAGCTGGGGTAGCAGGTCAGAAAGACGAGGTAATGAGCCACATGTGTGTGGGGATCCCACTCTGGGCCTGGTGGAAAGGATAGGGAAGGGAAACAGAAAAACAAACAGAGACTCTACTGCATTCATATGGCTGGTTCACTATAGTAGAGGTTATCAGAAATGTGGGGACTATAAGATCCTCCAACAGCGAGTGTTATCAAATGCCCATCCACAGAATTTAGTTAACCCTCTGAGCCCGAGACACTCGCCCACGAGTAAAAAAGTACCTCTGATTCATAGTTTAATAACTTTTGAACCATACAAGCGATTTACTCACTTTTGGTTTCGTTTAAATCCTGACGTTTTCGCGTTTACAGCGGTCTTTTCCCTGTCTTTCTAGCCTCTACAGGGGATTTTCTATCCAGCCTGGAACTTCAGCCTCTTTGGGCTTTAAATCCATACTGTTATATCCAAGATTGATTCACTTTATGTCCATAATTCATCGCGTTTTGGCTCATTTCTGCCGCTGGCTCGCTCCTCCATCTCTGCCCTGTCTCTCCCGTCTATTGTTTCAGGAAGTACATGCCCATATATGGGAGATAAAGGCACCCCTCTTGTATGGAAGGCCAGAGGGGACAAAAATGCCTATATACTCTATGGAAGGCCAAATGGTGCACTATTTAGACACATATTTGCTTGTATAACATTGCTGTGGGTGTAATATCAATAAATATGACATTATTATGTTATTATTGGCATAAGTAAATGTCATGAGAGCAAAACGTCTGGACTTTTTTGGAAAAAATGCATGTATTTTGTCAACTGTATAAGTTATAATGATTATTTCTTCACAGTGTGACTCCCAAGACATATGAGAAGTGTTTTAGAATGGAAAATGGCTTAGGTTTTACTTATATGTCTGTGATATCAATACATATCTGGAAGATTTATTTATTTATTTATTTATTTATTTATTTTTCTTTAAGGCCCTACAACCATTTTTAACATGCATGTGACCTCACTGCAGCCCAAATATTCTAATAACCCAGTTTGTCCTAAAAAAAAAAGATGTTCATATCTTGACTGTAGACAACAGGGTTGATGTTTTACAAGCTTTTTTATAAAATAAATCCAGACGGAAATTAAACTGTAAAAATGGCCTCAGGGCCCCCAGGGTTAAAATCATCCACACATTATAAACTATGACTTTAGTAAGCCACAATAACATTTTCTACAGTTTTTACATTTCCACGATGGATTTTTCCATCTTACCATGCCGAATGGCAGGCTAGTGCGTTCATCCATCTTCCTGATATTTAGTCGCAAAACATTAAGTAGGCTATGCTACAATGTTCAACCGTAAAGAACACAACAGAATCCCATATAAAAAGGTAATTCATTACCGGTGTTGGACTGAAGGGGATTCTCTTTGAATCTGGTTTGATTAATGAGCCATGGAGGCCGTGGAGGACTGACTGTCATTGTGCATGCTCAACAGCTGAGTAATAAAGCTGTTTCTTACTCCTGTTCATCCTCCAGTGTGAGTGTGTGTGTGGGGGTCTAGTGTTTATTAACTAAGAGAAGTATACACCCATCAGTCACATTTTAATTATTTTTTCCTTCTCCCTCAAAACCATTGTTTTTCCGTTCCTGTTGTTGTTGCGTTGAATTGTAAATTGGATGAGTACCACACCTCCTGGGACTGTCTTTCAGCAATTTATTTGCAAGGCATCAGCATAATTTTGCTGCGACTGTAGAGAAACAAAGCATTCAAAGGGTCTCTCTTACATAAATTCGGTCTGTATCCAGTTTTTCACATATTGATTTATTCATTCAATTTGTTCCCAATACTGCTGAGCTTCTTTTCTGAACTTCAAAAAATGCGTTTTTACTCCATTTCTATCAAAACCACAATTGAAGCAATACAATTTTATCACACAGGTTGACTTACATTTGGGCAAAATGAAAGGAAGTCCCATAAATTTTCCTCTTTAAGGGTAAAAAAAATGCAAAGACTCGAATCCTGCCTTTTTCCCCTCTGCCCGTAAGTTTGTTTTTTTCATCTCTTTCCTTTTCTCCACAAATGTGTGCCTACACACTTTGGATAATTGTCTTTGTTCTATGTACTGCACCACTTTATCATGTTCCCCTTTGAGTGGCAGGCTGATGTCTTTGAATGTGCACCTTTGAATATGGAATATTGAGATATGTTTTCATATTCAAGCACTCTGTGGAGCTAAAAAGACTTGAAAGGAAGTCGTGCTCCGTGTCTGCGTGGGCTCTGAAAAAGGTGTGTGTGTGTGTGGGAGAAGAGGTGGGCTGTCGCTAATTGAGGATCTTATGTCAACGTCCAGCCTGAGCAGCTAGAGAGAAAGAGAGAGAGAGAGAGAAAGTAAGAAAAAGCAGAGGTGTCAAGAGAAGAGTGGGTGGAGGGAAAGGCCTTGAGTGGGATGGGTAGATGAATGCAGGGAAAGCGATAAACACAAGGGAGACGAGGAGGAAAAAGAGTGGAGGTGCACCACAGTTCCCATGAAGGACATGGGAGGCCCTCTACTTATTGGCTATAAAGTCACACACATCAGTGTTCAGCAGTTATTACAAAGGTATGGGGGGGGGTGTAACATCCCCAATGAGTGATCACAGGTCTCTGGCTGGAATGAAAGCTCTCGAGTGCACTGAAAAGACGGCGGTCTTAATAGGAAATTACAGGTTTTTTTTTTCAACCTTGGTCTTATTTTTATTGTTTTGTTCTATTTAGTTATGCCCAGACAGGTAGGAGATTGAACATCATTTTTTAGCATTTATATCCAATTATGTCCTCTGTTCTTTCATGGCCGCTTCATGTGTGTAAAGAGCAGTTAGTAATCTGCCCTTATACCCATCCAAGAGTGGCAGCTTCAGCTGTATGCTCACATTGTTTGTTCTATTGAACATTATTATGCGTTTAAACAGTTTCTTCCATTTTACCATTTTTGGTACAAGATAAGTGTACCTCTAAACAGGTTTGTAATGTATTTATAATTTATTTCAAGGAACGACAAAGCCTTTTGGATGCTGTCTGTTAAGGATGGCGAGTGACTTGGATACAGTTGAATTGTGCATTTAAGCTACACCATTATAATTTATAGGAATTTAAAGAAAGTGTACAGTAGATTTAATTTTTTTTACTGTATATTTGTTATATTTTGACTTAACACATCTCAGTGTGACCCAGTTATCCAATCACATCAGACCCTGTGCAAAAAACCTTGGAATATTTTTCAACAATACTGTGATATTTGATAGAGCTTCTTCCAGTTCAGAATTATGTCCTAGATCAGGAATTTGTTATTGCTTAAAGTTTAAAAAGTTTTTAAGAAAGAAGTCAATCTGTTTTCCGAATATCCTCAATACTCTACATCTACTAGGGGTGTACAAAAGAATATCATATATATATATATATATATATATATATCTATATATATATATATATATAGATATATATATTGTTATTGGGGAGGGTTTACAGGCATAGATGGGGACAATTGTGATTCCAGTAATTTCTGTGTTCTTTTTCCTTGCGATAGGTATGTGTTGTCTCATCCCACTAATAAAGAAAATGATTTTCTCTTTGTTCATTTTGGAAAAGGTTCAGTATGAGGCCCTGCAACAGAAATATGACACTCCTAAATTATTTAATTTGTCTTCTTACAATGGACTAGTACAACTCGGACTCAGCTTCCGAATTTGTGTAATTCTGTAGTCATGTAATTCATTTAACTCTCATTATCCTTCTTTTCAGCTAGATGTGTTGTTTGCTTGGACTAATTTCTCGCAAAAACGTTTCCTTTGAAGTAATTATCATTTTTTGAGTGATTAGTATGAAATCAAAAGGGGGGAATGTGATGGGAAATTAGTTCTAAGCATGATGTCATATATCCTTCTATGATATTCATGTACTATTATCATATTATGCATGACTGTGCTTTTGTGTTATATGACTTCATTCAATTCATTTCTGTATGTGTCCTCCCTGAAGTAGAATCCCAGCTGTCCCTTCCTAAATTATAAACTGAAGGCCGGTGCCCTGTAGTCTGAAAGATATCCAGAGCCATGTTAAGGGTGCAAAGCTGGGACATTTTTTTAATTATACGTGACCAAGGCACAGGTTGTCTTTAGCAGCTAAAAATAAATGACCGATAGAAAACTTTGAGGCATGAGGGACAGATGTAGAAAGACGTCAAAAGGCTCCAACGTGTCAGTATTGTAAGATATATTGTTTTGCTGGACATGTTGTCTCCTTCTCTCTAGGGAAAACAGGATATAAGATGGTGATGTTTCTGTTGCTACTGCGCTCAGACTTTGTCACACTGTTACTGTTGTTAACCCTGTGAAAAATGTCCTCGCCATTTTGTTATTCTCTGCAGAGGACAATAATTAAAATCCTTCACTTAGTTGCAGAGCTTTCTTTATTTTGTTGTAACAAAGTCTCACTCTTCAAAACAAGTCCTCTCCTGCTGTACAGAAACTTCCACAACTATATATATATATATACACACACACACACATATACACACACACACACACACACACACACCATTATACATATATCTATACACACCACACCCATATATAATATACATCCACTAATCACACCACACCACACATAGATATACACACACACACACACACACACACACACACATATATATATTACACACAACACACACACACACACACACACACATATATATATATATATAACCTACACCACACACATAAAATATATATATATATATATATCTATTATATATATATAATACACACCCACACACACACACCACACATCAATATATAATATACACACACACACACCTACATAATATATACACACACACACACATACCTATAGACCACACACACCTATATATATATATCTATATACACACACACACACACATATATATATACTATATACACCAACATACACACACAATATATAATACATATAACACACACACACACACAACAATATATACAAACACACACACACACACAATATATATATTATATACATATATACACACCACAACACACATATATATTA
This sequence comes from Etheostoma spectabile, assembly GCF_008692095.1. Taxonomy (NCBI): domain Eukaryota; kingdom Metazoa; phylum Chordata; class Actinopteri; order Perciformes; family Percidae; genus Etheostoma; species Etheostoma spectabile. Next base: position 23,831,035 of record NC_045742.1, read on the forward strand.
GAATACCCATATTACACACACCACACACACATATATATATACATATATAACACACACACATATATATATATACATACATATATACTACATATATATATAACCTAATATACATATATATACTATATATACATATATTATATGTATATATATATACATCATCTATATTACATGTATATACATATGTATATACTATATATACATACAATATATACATACATTATATATACATACATGTATATACATACATATACATATATATATACATACACATATATATACACTATACATATATATATATACATACACATATATATACACATATATATATACATAATCTCATATATAATATACTACATATACTATAACATACATACTACATACATACAATATATATGTATATATATATACATACATCTATATCATATATACACATATTATATATACATATATATACATACATATATATACATACATATATAATAACATACATATACTATATATATATATATGTTGTGGGTTGGGGTTTTTGTTGGGGTTTTTTCCCCATTTGACCTTCCCTTGTCTTCGTCCCGGTTTTCTCCCTAGTCTGGTGTCATAGAATCCTGTCTTATGTTTCCCTGTGGTGTTTGTTATGCTGCGCTTTTTATTTTGGCGGTCAGCTTCCTGTCTTGTCTTGTCTTGTCTATCTACTTTACTTTGTTTGTCTGATTGTCTTGCCCCGCCCTAATGTGATCCACCTGACGTCTCACCTGTTCCCCGTTACCTTCGTTACCTCTTGTATTATAACCCCAGTGTTTCCTTTGTCCTTGTCGGATCATTCTGTTTGTTCGCCTGTCAGCACGTCGCTTTGTCCCATGTGTCCCTGATTTTGTTCCTTTTCCTTGGTCCGGTGATTATACGTTTTGCCTTTTTTTGGATGTTTGCTTTTTGCCTTGTATTCTGGGTGGTTCGTTTGTTTGAGGCTTCTTTGTGTTTTTTGGACAATAACCCCTGTTTACTACCCGCCTGCCTGCCTGCTGTCCTATCCTCTGCATTTGGGTCCAATCCCCCACTCCTCATAACATAATGATCCGACCAGCTATGGACCCAGCAGCCTTCGAGGATTTGGACAGGCTGGAGTATGCCGTTGGCCGGTTTCGTCGTCGAGCTGGGGAAACCACGGACGTGGGGCGCCGACTTATCATCTGTTCCCTGATAAGAAACGCTTGACAAGCAAGCCCGGCTTTGAGGTCCCGCAGCATGAAGTACCCTCACTCGTGCGGAGGTTTCACACGCTGGAAGCTTAGCCTGCAGGTCATTCTTACCCCCCACCAGCGAGCTGGCGCCTAGTGTTCCAGACCCCCAGCTGACGACGACCGCCCGCCGCGGAGCCCCAGCTGACAACTTCCACCGCCGCGAGTTCCCCGGCTGACGACTGCCGCCGCCGCGGAAGATCCCAGCCGCCAGCTTCCGCCATTGAGGCGGATCCCCAGCCGCCGACCCCCGCCGTCGAGCGACTCCCAGCTCGCCGGCTCCCGCCGTTGAGCGACTCCCAGCCGCCGCTCCCGCCGACGAGGCGGTCCCCCCAGCCGCCGCTGACCGGCGCCTTGGACTCTAGGCCGACTTACTCCTCTGAACTGGCCAGTACTCGGCGTCCACTGAACCCCGCACTGGCGCTCGGTGGTCCTGTCCCCGGCCGATGGCCATCCTTTGTGGCCCTCTCGGCGGTTGGCGTCCCCGACCCCCAGCCGTGTCTGGGCCTCTGCCCTCTCGTGGCACTGGCTCCCGGGTCACCCTGGTCTCGGCTCCCAGGGGTCCCCTGGGACCCAGTCCCCTGTTTTCCTCAGGTCCTGGTCCTAGGCCCAGGTCCTCAGAACCCCTGTCTTTCCTTCCTGCCTCTCTCCAGTCCTATTCTCCCCAGTCTCGTGTCTGTCCCTGTCTCTGTCTTTGTCCCAGTCACTGTGTCTGTTCCTGTCCCGTCTCTGTACCTGTTCGTATCCCTGTCCCGTGCTTTGTCCCCGTGCCTACGTCTGTCCCTGTGCTTGTCTCAGCCCCTGTGTTGTGTCTCTGTTCCGTCTTTGTCCCTGTCCCGTTCACTGTCCTGTCCCCGTCACCCTTCCTGTTCCCGTCTTTTCCTGTCCCCCGCGTCCACCCCTCCAACTTCGTTCCCACACCTGATCCGTCTGTAGTCTCGCCGTCTCCGTCCTCCCATCTAAAACTGCCCCTGAACCCGACCCATCTCTGTCTCCATGCTGTCCATCCCGTCTATGACCGGTCTTTTCCCACCTGTTTTGTTCCGAGTCTAGCCCGTCCCCCAGTGAGATTCCTAGGTACGCCCCCCCCGTGGGCTTTTTCGTATCATCCCTCTGTGCCTCTCCGTACTTCTCTCGTATTCCTCGTGCTCCTCGTGCGCCCTCTGTCTGGGCGGCTTTCCGTGCGCCCTCCAGTGGGCTTCTTCGCGCTGCCTCTCTGATGAGCTATTTCCCTATCCCTCGTGCCTCCTCGTGCGCCCTCTACGCGGGCTTTTTCCGTGGCTACGTCTGGCGCCCTTTCATCGTTTCGTAGATTTTCGTTATACCCCGCTCCTCCGGTCCCTAGTGCGCCCTCGTCCTCGTAGGGCCCACCTTGTACATCCCCTCGCGCCTCGTAATGCCCTTTCCTTTGGTCTATCTCCGTGCCAGTGTTCGTTAGTCACCCATACTCCCTGTGTCTCTGTATATTTCTCCCTTTTTCTGTGTTTGTTTCTCTTTGTCCCTGGGTTGGTGTCCTCCCCCGCTTTGTATGGACACAGTTGATCAGGGAAAACTTATGAATCATGGAAGTTGTTTTCAGAAATGTGAATGTCTGTTCTTCTTCTTTCAAGTCTAGTGTAGTTTTTAGCTTCTAAATCTCAGACCTCTCTGTTTTGTGCGTGTTTTTTAGGAGAGATAATTGGTAAACGTGTGTAGTATGTGTACCATGCTCCTTCCATTTCTCTGTTTGTACGCCCAGTACAGGCTCTACAACTCTAGTATTACATTGTTACTGTAGTGTGTGTGTATATATGTATGTGTGTATATATGTTGTATGTTATTGTATGTATACGTGTGTATATTTTTGTGTGTGTGTGTATATATATATATTAACTGTTACCCCGGTTGTACCTCATGTTTATATATGCTCTACATGATTTTATGTCTTAAGATCCTGTCGTTCTTTACAGTGTTTGCTTTCAGCCAACCCTTGCTGTTTTGCCTTTTTGTTTTTTGTATCTTTTGTGTTTGTAGCCAAACCTCGTCCTTCTTCTAGCTTCTCGGTGGACTCTGCTCTCTGTCCCCCACCTTCTCGTTTGTTTTTTCTGTCCCTGTGTTGGCATCCCCCTCGTCTTTGTCCCCTCTCTTTGGTCTGTCACGTTCCTCATTCTGTCCCCACTTCTTGTCTGTTCTCTTTTTTTTTGCTGTCTGCCTGTCTTCTCTGTGTAGTCTCCCGTTCCGTCTTCCTTCTGGTTGCCTGGTCTCATTGTGTTTTTTTTCCTCTCTGCTTTGGTCCCTGTCCGTACCCGCTCCCTTGTTATCTCTTTCCGTGTTTCACCATCCCTGCCCCCTACCTCCCCTGCTGTTTTCCTCTTTCCTTTGTTTGTCTGTCGACCCCTGCACCTGTCCTCTCTCTCTGTTCACTGTCTGTCTCTCCCCTTTCTTTCCATCGCTCTGTCTCCTCGTGCTTTTTGTGCCTGTCTATCTTGTTCTTTGTCCCTCTCCGCTTCCTGTTTTTCTTTGTTTTGTGTGGTGTCTCTCTTTTTCCCTGTGCGTCCTGCTCTCTGGTTTCAGTCCCTTTTTCTGCCTGTTTGTGTGGGTGACTCCCCCGTTCCTCTCTGTTTCTAGTGTGTTTTTGCCTTTCTATCTGGCTGGCGCTGGACCTGTCCCTGCTTGCTTCCCGCTTCCTTTTTTCTGTCTTCTCCTCCTAGTCCTCTCTTTCTTTCATCCTCGCCCCTCCCGATTACATCGTCTCAATCGCACTGTCTCTCTTGCTTTTTGTATCTGTCTGTCTTGCTCTCTGTACTGTATCTGTCTGTCTGCTCGTCTGTGCTTCTCCCTCTTTCGGTGTGGCTCTGTGTCTCACTGTCTTTCTGGTTGTATCAGTCCTCCCCATGCTCTCTTGGTCCCTTTGTCGGTCTAGTTCACGTCTGTCTCTGGCGTCTTGCTGTCTCTTTCCCCTTTCCTATGTCTGTCGGTCTTGCACTCTGCTCGCTGTCCCTTTCTCTCCCCCTGTTTGTTTGTGTGTAGCTCGCTCTCTTCCGTGTGTCTCTGTCTCTTGCTCTCTGTGTCTCTCTCCGTCTCCCCGTCTCTCTCTGGCTCTCTCTCTGTGCCTGCCCTAGTTCCTTTTCGGCTCCCGTTCTCTGTCCCTCTCCTCCAATCCCTCGCTGTCTTTGGTCCTCGCCCTGTCCCTGCTTTGCTCTGTCTCTGTTGCTCCCTATGTCGGTCTTCTCTGTGTCACTCTCGCTCGTGTTGATATCTCGTCTGTCTCTCTCTTTCTTTTCTGTTGGTTGTCTCTGTTTCCTCCCGGTCCGGTTTTGCTCTCTGTCCTGGTGTCTTTTCCCCTGTCTTTTTCGTTCCCGGGTGTCTGTCTGTCTGTCTGTCTGTCTTGTCCTCTGTCTCTCTCCATCGGATTGCGTTTTGTCTCTCTTTGGTCGCTCTCTCTCCTCTCTTCTTTGTGGGTCTCGTGTGGTTCTACCCTCTGTCTCTTTCTCCTCCTCGTCTGTTCTGTGTCTTTCTGTGTCCCGCTCGCTCTCTCCCTTTTGTCCCTACCTTTGTCCCCTCCTCGGTCTTTTCCTCTTTGGTCCTCGCTCGCTACTGGTCTCAGCCCTTGTTCCTGGACTTCTTTTGTCCTCCGTTAGTGCCTTCTCTTTGCTGGTCTTCTTTCCTAGCCTTTCTCTCCCCTCCTGCGTCCTCTAGTCTCAGTCTTGTTCCTCCTTCGCACTTTCCTTCGTCTCCTTTCCCCATCTCCTCTTCCTTGGTCTCCTTCTTCCGGTCGCTCCCTCCTCCTCTGTCCCTCTCTCGCTCCCTCCTTCTCAGTCCCTCCCTCCTTTCCAGTCCCTCTCTCGCTCCCTTGTTCCTTCCTCTTCGGTCCTGCTCCTGTCTCCCCTTCAATCCCTCGTTGTGCCTCTTCCTTGTTCCCAGGTCTGGCTTACTTTGTCCGTGCTCCCCTATGCCCTTGTCCCCCGTGCTCCGGGTTTCCTTCTGTCCCTTGTTTCTTCTTTCCGTCCCTTGGCCCCTCCTTCCGTGTCTTCCGCCCGTACTGGGTTGTTTTTTGTTCTCTTTGGTTTTTGTTGGGTTTTTGACATGCTGGTATCTGTCTTGGGGGGGGGGTTCTGTTGTGGGTTGGGTTTTTGTTTGGGGTTATTTCCCATTTGACCTTCCCTGTTCTTCGCCCGGTTTTCTCCCTAGTCTGGTGTCATAGGATCCTGTCTTATGTTTCCCTGTGTGTGTTTGTTATGCTGCTGCTTTATTTTGGCGGTCAGGCTTCCGTCTTGTCTTGTCTTTCTAGTCTAGCTTTACTTTGTTTGTTGATTGTCTTGCCCCGCCCTAATGTGATCCACCGTGACGTCTCACCTGTCCCAGTTACCTCGTTACCCATCTTGGTTTAACCCCTGTTTCCTTTGTCTCTGTCGGATCATTCTGTTTGTTCGCCGTCAGCACGTCGCTTTGTCCCAGTGTCCCTGATTTTGTTCCTGTTCTGTCCTTGGTCCTGGTGATTATACGTTTGTTGCCTTTTTTTTTGGATGTTGCTTTTTGCCTGTATTCGGGTGGTTCGTTTGTTGAGGCTACTTGTGTTTTTTGGACAATAAACCCCTGGTTACTACCCGCCTGCCTGCCTCGTCCTCATCTCTGCTTTGGGTCCAATCCCCCCTCCTCCATACTTAACATACCCTACTCTACACATATCCATATACTATATATACATACACATACATATACACATATATATATACATACACATATATATACCAACATACTATCTACACACACAATAATATACCTATATTATATATATATACACACATATATATACCTATATATATAATACAACATATATAACACATATATATATATATAGTATGTAACATATATACATATATATATATAAATACATATAATATCTACTATATATATTAATATACATTACTATATATACATATATCTATCGTATATACATATATATACATATATACATATATACTATAATATATATACATATATGTACATACTATAATACACAATATATGATATATACATATATAACACATATATATATACAATAGACAATACATTATATATACAGTCAATACATATATATATATACATATACATGTATATACATATACATATATATACAGTATATATATAGACATATATATAATATACATATAAGATACATAACAATATATACATACAATATATTAATCATATATTATACACATCAGAAAAAATATAGTATATACACACAATATATACACATATATATTATATCACCATATATACATCTATATACTATACAGACAATATACATCATAGATAACCAAGATATATACAACATATCATATATACACACTATATACCACACATATATATATAGCACATATTATACACACATATATATACACACATTATCTACCATATTTCACCTATATTATACACATATATATACACAATATATATATACACATATATAACAACATATATATACACACTATATATATATACACACCTATATATTACACATATATAATATACACATATATATACACATATATACTATATTACACATATAGATATCCACATATATAACACATATACTACACATGATATATACTAAACACACAATATACACATATATATACACAATATATACACATATACTATATCATCATATATATATACACTATATATACCATATATATTCCAATATATATACCCATATATATCACATAATATATCTAACAACATATCTATATAAACATATATATAAACAACATAATATAATATACCATATATATACACATATATATATACACATATATAACATATATATATACCACACATATTACACACATATATATACACCATATATATCACCATATATATATACACCTATATACACATATAGATATACATACACATATAATACACATACACAATACATATAACACATAAATACACTATATACACATAATACATATACATATATATACATATTCATACAGACATATACATACATATCTATATATACATATATACATCATATATATAATAATATATACACACATACATTACATATATAATATATATTTACATACATATAACATAATAAACATACATACATATATATATATACATCCATACATACATACAGACTATGCTACATATTATACACACATAGTATACCTACATATATATACAACATATAATATCCATATATATACACACATATATATACACACATATATAGACAACATTATATATACACACAATATATATACACCTATATACACACATATAATATACAACTATATCTACACATAATATTACACCTAATATATATATACACATATATATACACATATATATATATATACACATATATATACACATATATATCACATATATACACACATATATATATATATGTACCCAACTTCTGATGGTACTTTCAGCAGGATAATGCGCCATGTCATAAAGCGAATCATCACAGGCTGGTTTCTTGAACATGACACTGAGTTCGCTGTACTCAAATGGCCTCCACAGTCACCAGATCTTAATCCAATAGAGCATCTTTGGGATGTGGTGGACGGGGACGGGTCACATCATTGGATGTGCAGGCCGACAAATCTCGCGCACGTGTGATGCCATCATGTCAATATGGACACACTCCTGAGGAATGCTTCCAGCACCTTGTTGAATCTAGCACGAAGAATTGAGGCAGTTCTGAAGGCAAAGGGGTCCAACCGTACTAGCATGGGGTACCTAATAAAGTGTGCCGGTGAGTGTATATACAACCAAACAACACCACACACAAACACACCACACACAACACATATATCACTATATAATATATATATATATATACACACCACATATATATATACTATGCGAGACTTTCTAAGAAATTGAAGATTTCCTACAACGGTGTGTACTACGCTCCCTCAGAGGAACAGCACAAACAGGCTCTAACCAGAGTAGAAAAAGAAGTGGGAGGCCGCGTTGCACAACTGAGCAAGAAGATAAGTCATTAGATCTCTAGTTGAGGAAACAGACGCCTCACAGGTCCCCAACTGGCATCTTCATTAAATAGTACCCGCAAAACACCAGTGTCACATCTACAGTGAAGAGGCGGCTGCGGGATTCTGGGCTTCAGGGCAGAGTGGCAAGAAAAAGCATACCTGAGACTGCCAAAAAGAAAAAGATTAAGATGGGCAAAAGAACACAGACATTGGACAGAGGAAGACTGGAAAAAAGTGTTGTGGACGGATAATACAAGTTTGAGGTGTTGGATCACAAAGAAACATTTGAGACGCAGAACAAATGAAAGATCTGGAAGAATGCTGACGCCATCTTTTAAGCATGGTGGAGGTAATATGATGGTGCTGGGTTGCTTGGTGCTGGTAAGGTGGGAGATTTTTACAGGGTAAAAGGGATTCTTAAAGGAAGGGTATCACTCCATTTTGCAACGCCATGCCATACCCAGTGACAGCGCTTGATTGGAGCCAATTTCATCCTACAACAGGACAATGACCCTAAACACACCTCCAAATTGTGCAAGAACTATTTAGAGCAGAAGCAGGCACTGCGTATTCTATGCGTAATGGAGTGGCCGGCGCAGTCACCAGATCTGAACCTGTGGGAAAATAATACATGACTGAGGTGGTGATGACAGGGCACTCAGGAACGCCACGTAAAGCTGTTAAAGTATATGCTGAATTAACCAAAGACTAAATAAGAGTGTGTGTATGTGTGACATATTATACATTATGCTTGCAGCTGGGGTCGGCTAGGAGGGAGAGAACAGGAAGGGCTACTTAGTCAGATAAGCTACAGTGAGCACGAGAAGAGGAGATGGTGAGGCCAAGGACACTGAAGTTCGGACGGTCTGATAACTCAGAGAACAGGACGTAACAAACTAAGAGGGAGTGAACATAGCTTTCTTGGAAGTAAATGATAACTGAAAATAATAGACAGGCAAGAAGGAGAGGCAGAGCAGGATTGTACCCCACAACAGTATAGCTGACCAATCAGGCCCCACAAGGGAACCAATACACCCTACCCGCATTGTTTAAGTGCCTTTTTGGGAAACCTCTGTACTAGACAAGTTTCCATCAGGTCCGTGCACATTTAACTGCCCGGAAACGCATTCATCTGTGACCACAAGATAAACGCTGTGTATCATCAGGAGTCAGTTGTCAGTTTATAGAAGGATTTCTCCAACAAATTTGGCGACCCCGACGTGCAAAGTATTGGGACAGGAGAATCCAACTGGACCTTGGCATTGTGTCCACGGTCCGTTCAGCTCAGCCACCGGACTGACATCCCGCAGCCCGTGAAGGGGACTGAGCGGCGATACTGCGATTCGTTGGTTGTGATCACTGAGAGCTCTCAAAAAAAAGGTAAGCAGAAGCCTGTTTAAATCAAAATTCTGTTATTGGCTGAAAACTAATTGATGTATCACATTTATCAACTGTCGTAAGTGTTGTTTTAAGCAAAGTATGATTGAAGGTGCTGTAATAAAGGGATATAAACAATGAAATGTTGGGGCATGTGATGTGATTAAACAGAGAAAAACAACTAGAGAGTTGAGAGAATTGTTGAATAATACGGTGGCGGTTAGGAGAGGAAAAGGGACAAATAGTCAGAGGAAAATACGTCCAGATGGTTTGACGAGGTAGGAACTGCTAAGGACAGATAGTTCAGATGAGTGATTGTGAATTGCCACCCTTGGTTCTGTGTGAACATCCTGAAAAAGAATTGCAGTTAACAGATTGTCATTGTAATATTACGAGTCCACCGCGAGTGTATTTGTGCAAGGAGTGAGGAGTCACTTTTTAAGTTGTAAAGATTATAGAGATGTACATAAAAGGCTCTAGATTGAGTCTTAATGAAAAAAGTTGTTGTTGTTGCATGTGTGATTTTTGTGGTTTGGCTTGTTGGATTTTTTCTCACTGCTTATTTGTTGTAAAATACGACCCCTTATGTAAAGTTTAGTAGGGGCAGTGAAAAAGTATGGCAATAAAGAGAGGGAGAAAGTAGCAAAAGAGATTGTGAAAGAATGGGAGAGAGGAGGATGTCGGTTGAGGAGAGGGGCGCCGTCCCCGGAGAAAGTGAATGAAATAGTGAGTATGAAAAATATAGTTGGAGTATGCGGAAAGCAGGCAGAGGAGGAAAAGAAAAGAAAATGGTTTAATTGACTAAACCAACAGAAGGATATGAAGCCAGAAAGAGAATATGGGGGGGTTTGAAAATGACAAATGCAATACAGAAACAATTGGGATTGACAAACAAGATGACAAAAGTTCACCAAAAACTGAGACAGAACCTGAACAAATAAAACCGCTAGCGCAGGAAACCCCGCTGCCCGCTGAGGCGCCCCCGCCAACACCCCTTTTTATCCAGATATAAAAACCTAAATTTCCCTCCACCGCCGCCGTAACAGTCCAACGGCATCAAACCCCCACGTCCAACCCCAGTGGTAACTGCCCATTTACAGCAGCCAATGCATTACAAATAGACGTACCACAGGACCCATTGATACCGCATTAGAGGGCCGCGTACAGGATTTAGATGTTATCTAAATTTAATGGTACAGTCAGCGCCAGGGGAGCAGCAGCGGCTCCACCACAACCACGGCCACAGTCCCAGCCGCCCCAAGCAAAGCTAGTACCCCATATTCGACGTCTTTTGCCAACAAAATCCAGAGCATTTTCACATGTCATTAAAAGGACCCGTCCACCTCACCATAGTACCCCACAAGACTCAGGAAGAAGGAAGATAGCGAACAGTCAGACAGCAGCAGGGAAAGTGAGCAAACAGACAGAAGCTCTACTCTAGGGAAGGACTAAAAAACGACATAAACGCAGGCCCAGATCTAGATCACAAAGTCCTCAAGACTTTTTTTTAGCAGGCACATTTAAAGGTAAATTTACCAACGAGGACCCTGACGAAGTTATGCTGCGAAGATCAACTAAATAGGGAAAGACTTACAAAGAGTTCAGAGAGATAAAAAGCAGCAAGAGCAGCTGGCTCGAACAGTGAATGAGCTCAGTAGGAAGGGCAGAGGCCCACACACCAGAGGCGGGGCTACAATGCCCACTCCGCCCGTAGGAGGAGGAGGAGGAGGATGGGTCACCCCTTACAGTTTTGGTGACTTAGTGCTCTGTGTGCAAAACTCCCCTCCCTGACAGGAGGGGCTGAGCATTTCCTCACAGCTTTCAATTCCCAGGAGATGCATGACGCCTCGGTGTATCAAATCCATTGGAGGGTGGAGACAACCTTTTTTGGCAAATGGAAGAATCTTATCACTGCTTGTTTGACATCTATTGTCTGTTTTTCTCGCTCTATTCTAGTTCCTGTGGGTGTTGTGTGTGCCCTGCCTGCGGACCATGATATCCCGGCTCATCACCACTGCCTTGTCCAAGAAAAGCCACCGCCTCCCTATTCCCTGGGATGCTGCCATTACTCACCATGCCTGAGGACGGGGAGGACGTTGAGGCACTGCAGTTAGTGTAAAAAGTGTTCGCACCTAGTAGGTGCGAAAAGGGGAATTTGTGGGAAAATAATACAATGACTGAGGTGGTGATGAACAGGGCACTCAGGAACGGCCACGTAAAAGCTGGCTTAATATATAGGCTGAATTAACCAAAGACTAAATAAGAGTGTTGTGTATGTGTGACAATTATACTTATGCTTTGCAGCTGGGGTACGGCTAGGAGGAGAGAACAGGAAGGGCTATCTTAGTCAGATAAGCTACGTGAGCACGAGAAGAGGAGATGGTGAGGCCAAGGACACTGAAGTTCGAGGACGGTCTGATAACTCAGAGAACAGACGTACAAACTAAGAAGGGGTGAACATAGCTGTCTGTGAAGTATGAACTGAAAATAATAGACAGGCAAGAAGGAAGAGGCAAGCAGGGATTGTACCCCAGCAACAGTATAGCTGACCAATCAGGCCCCACAAGGGGAACCAATATAACCCTGAGCACGCTATTGTTTAAGTGCCTTTTTGGGAAACCTCTGTACTAGACAAGTTTCCTCAGGTCCGTGCACGTTTAACTGCCCGGAAACGCATTTCATCTGTTGACCACAAATAAACCGCTGTGTTAATTCATCATGGAGTCAGTTGTCAGTTTATAGAAGGATTTCTCCAACAACCCCATTGAGCTGTTGTGGGAGCAGCTTGACGTATGTACGCAAGAAGTGCCCCCAACCACTCCAACTTGTGGGAGCTGCTTCTCGGAAGTGTGGGGTGCAATTTCTCCAGTTACCTCAACAAATTAACAGCTAGAATGCCAAAGGTCTGCAATGCTGTAATGTGCTGCAAATGGAGGATTCTTTGACGAAGCAAAGTTTGATGTAAAAAAATCTTATTTCAAATACAAATCATTATTTCTAACCTTGTCAATTCTTGCTCTATTTTCTATTCATTTCACAACGTTTGGTGGTGAATAAGTGTGACTTTTCAGGAAAACACAAATTGTTTGGTTGACCCCAAACTTTTTAACGGTAGTGTGTGTGTGTGTGTTGTGTGTGTGTGTGTGTGTTGTGTGTGTTGTTGTGTGTGTGTGTATATATATATATATATATATAAAAACCATATACATACACACAGTACATACATAAATAAACACACACAGGAAAAGTAACTACATTTACCTACTGTGAATCTGGTTTTTTTTTTAAATCAAGAATCGTTTTTGAATTGCGAATCGATATTGAATTGAATTGTGGGCCTAAAAAAAGAAATTAAATTGAATCGTGACATTTTCTGAATCATACACCTCTAATGTCTACCTTAAATTTTGTTATCAACAATGCCTCTGTTCTCTGCCTACACCTTGTACAGGATGCGGCAGCCATACTCCTTTGCCAACAGGAAAAAAGGGAACATTTTACGTCTGTACTAGGATCTTTGCACTGGCTCCTCGTTCAGTACCGAATTCCTTACAAGATTCCTCTGTGTTTAAACCCCTGCATGGTCTCACCTCAAGCTGTACTCCAGAACTTCTATCCCCATAGAGTACAGCTAGGCCCCTCAGACCTACAGATGAATGTACTCTACGGCACCTTTAATATTTGTGTTAACATTGCTAAACTGAGTGTGGCACAATAATCGTTTTACCTTGATTATAAATGTTGGAGGCCATAATTGAAATTGAATTGAAAAATGTGATTAATTGCACAGTTGTAACCAAGGTATGCAGAATGGAATAGAATCTTTCTACACACAACCTTAAAAACAGATGGACTACAGCAGCAGAAGACCATGCCGGGTGCCACTCCTGTCAGATAAGAACAGGAGACAGAGGGTACAAGTCGCACAATCACACAAAAACTGGAATACAGAAGATTTCAAAAAAACTTAGTTTGATGAGTTTGGATTTCAGCTGCAACATTCAGATGGTGGGTCAGAATTTGGTACAAACAACATGAAAGCATGGAGCTATCCTGCCTTGTATCAACGGTTCAGGCTTCAAACAGCCTTTGCATCTTGGATGTGCAGCTGACAAATCTGCAGCGATGCATGATGCTATCATGTCAATATAGACCAAAATCTCTGAGGAATGTTTCCAACACCTTGCTGTATGTCACAAAGAATTAAGGCAGTTCTGAAGGCAATGGGGTTTTAAACCAGTACTAACCAGGTATACCTGATAAAGTGTCCAGTGAGTGTATGTTGAGTGTATAATAATAATTCTGTTTTTATTTCTAAAATATTATGTAGTTTAATAAGAGTTTGTAGCCACAGACATTCATTGTAGGCGTTTTTTGAAGGTTTTCTGAGGCTTTTATATTGTTCATATCGATATTGGAATTATATCGTATTGACTAAATTACAGAACACATTTTGTATGTATAAATCATCCACCCATAGTCAACACTTTTATAAAGTAAAAGCTTTCGCAGCGTCGTGTATTTGTGACTTCATGACATTTCATTAAATTCTGAAACAGCAGCTGCAAAATTTTTGTCATTAAAGAATCCCACTGTGCCCTGAACATAATGGGTTACCTAGTTTCTCTAGAGACGTGACCTCTGACATATATAACAAGTGTAAGACACTTTGGATAAAGTAGTAAAATGTAAAATATATTTACGTTTAATTTTGCACTTTTGAAGTGTGTTTTGCATCTGGCATTTTGTCAGAACTCTGACTTATGCTTATTATCACAAAGCTATTGTATCTCTGATTAAATGGTGATACTTTTAGCTGACATAAACAAAACTACAAGTCTTGATTTTTCAGATTATTTCCAAACATATGCATCTCCTGCTTGCCTACATTTAATTCAATTTATAGTATCAATTCAAAACAAGAGTTATCTCGAGACACGTTACAGATAGAGTAGATCTAGACCACACTCCAGAATTTACAAGGAACCAACAGTTAGTAGTTCCCTCCAGAGCAAGCAACAGTGCGACAGTGGCGAGGAAAAACTCCTTTACGAAGAAACCTGGGACAGACCCAGGCTCTTGGTAGGCGGTGTCGTACGACCGGCTGGGGTTGAAATAAAGAGTGGCAATAACAGTCACAAAAAATAGTACTTTGTGGTAGTTCTTTGTAGTAGTTCATGGCATAGCAGGG
>NC_045742.1:23845848-23846295 GCF_008692095.1 Etheostoma spectabile
GCGGCATTACAAGGCACAGCAGGATGTAGCAGGGCATTGCAGGACGTGTAGCGGGACCACGGCGACAGCTGCAACCATGATTTTGGAGCCTTCCTGATCCAAGGAAACATGCAGTGGGAAAAAGAACATAAGGACTCCGGGGAATGACTCCCCAGAGCTAGGTTAGTAACAAGCATTTCTGGGACATGGATGCAGACAAATGGAAAGATAAAGGAGAGAGGAGCTCAGTGTGTCAAAGGAAGTCCCCCGGCAGTCTAAAACTATTACAGCAGAACTAGGAGAGACAGGCTAAAGAGAGGAGGCTGGTCGGGCTGTAGTGCCCTGACTCCCTCTAGTTTTATTATATTATTGATTATACGGTAGATGAATCTGACTATGACAAGAAGCAGGTGGGCCGGGTTGGGAAAACGCTGCGACTCCTCACTCACTAACTATAAGCTTTATCAA
>NC_045742.1:23846305-23846369 GCF_008692095.1 Etheostoma spectabile
AGAGTTTTAAGTTTACTCTTAAATGTGGTGATTGTGTCTGCCCCCCAAACCCAGACTGGAAGCT
>NC_045742.1:23846379-23846546 GCF_008692095.1 Etheostoma spectabile
AGGAGAGGAGCCTGATAGCTGAAGGCTCTGGCTCTCATTCACACATAGAGACTCTACGAACCGCAAGTAACTTTGAATTCTGGGAGCGCAGTGTTCTAGTGGGAGAATAAGGCACTGAGGTTCAAGGTTCAACAGTTCTTCAAGATAAGATGGTGCTTGACCATTTA
>NC_045742.1:23846556-23853657 GCF_008692095.1 Etheostoma spectabile
GGTCAGGAGAAGGATTTTAAATTCAATCCTGGGTTTTACAGGAAGCCAATGCAGAGAAGCTAATAAAGGAGAAATATGATCTCTATTCTTAGTTTTTTTCAGAACACACGCTGCAGTATTCTCGATCAGCTGGAGAGTCTTAAGGGACTTATTTGAGCATCCTGACAATGAGGAATTACAGTAGTACAGCCTGGAAGTAACAAATGAGACAGGATGTTCCCAATTTTGGTAATGTTATGAAGATGAAAAAAGGCTGTTCTTTAAGTTTGTTTTAGATGGGCGTTAAAGGCTATATCCTGATCAAAAATATCTTCTAGATATCTGACAGTAGTGCTGAAGGCCAGGGCTATACCATCCAGAGTAGCTATAGCCCTAGGTAATTAAGTTTGGAGGTGTTTAGGGCCCAGCACAATAACTTTAGTTTTTTCTGATTTTAACATCAGAAAATTGCAGGTCATCCAAGATTTTATATAATTTATGCATGCTTGAAGTTTAGCTTACTGACTGGTTTCGTCTGGCTTGATTGAGTGATATGATTGGGTGTCATCTGCATAACAATGAAAGTTAATTCAGTGTTTCCTAATAATACTGCCTAGAAGAAGCATAGATCAGGAGAATTAAAATGATCCAAGCACGAAGCCTTGTGGAATGCCGTGGCTAACTTTAGCTTACTTGTAAGATTTATCGTTAACATTGAGATTGATCGGATAAATATGACTTAAACCAACTTAGTACGATTCCTCTAATGCCAACTAAATGTTCCAGTCCCTGTAACAGGATGGTATGATAAATGGTGTCGAATGCAGCACTAATATCTAGTAAAACAAGGACAGATACAAGTCCTTTGTCTGAAGAAGTTAGAAGGTCATTAGTAATTTTCACCAGTGCCGTCTCTGTGCTTTGATGCTTTTTAAATCCTGACTGAAAGTCCTCAAATAAACTATTGCCATGGAGAAAATCACAGAACTGATTAGCGACTAACTTCTCAAGGACCTTGGGGAGAAAGGGAAGGTTAGATATAGGTCTATAGTTTGCATAGAGTTGTTACATACCATTATTACTTTCATTACAAAACATAATCAACCCTTGAAAGTTAGTTGTGCTGGGACAATATGACTGCATGTGAAGGCAGCCCTGCTAGAATGTTGTTTGGGCATTATGTGGACATGGATGCATCAGTCAAGCACTGTTGTGGTGTTAAAATTTGTCATTACTAAAGACAACTGTTAAACTACATTTCCAGTGCAGGCTTTAATAATGCCCAAATCAGATTTTTTTTATTGACTGTCCTACTTGTAGTGTAAACTAGCCACAGCCTGAAAGAGGATGCAAAGATATATTTACATTACAAAAGACATACTTTTGTACTACCATTACCAACATATTTTGAACCTTTTGTCTGATAATTACTTAAGTAAAAAAGAAGAGTAACTGGAGCATTTGCTCAGGGATCACTTCCGCCCCCTGAGTTTGAGACCCCTGATCTAGAGTGACATCAAAGTCGCATGATTTCCGATTTGACTGTCAAGACTGAGGTCACATTTCAAAAAAGCCTAGCTGTCTCTCATTATGATTACATAAGCAGCCCAAATTCAAACTAGGAAACATTCAATTTTATGTGACGTATTGTTATAAAATCTGATGAATTAAAATATTAAAATAATCCCGTTTTATCACATACCCTTCACCAAAACTAGAAATTGGCACAGAGTAATTTCAGTTATCTTAATAGCTGGTTTGATTTGCATTGAGAGATTATCTTATGGAAAGTTCCCCATGCCTATCTCTATGTATGGTGAAGAGTATGTGATGATGGGGGGGGGGGGGGGGGGGGAGCTATTTTGATTCCAAAGGCCAAAGGACCTTTATCAGGATGCAAAGTATCCTGATCCATGAAATAACTGGCCTTTAAAAATAAAAATCTGCCTGCCTCTATGGGAATTTAACATAGGGATGTGCATACTCATGCCCCCTGTATTTTAAGGAAGAACATTTATTTACAATACATTATTCATTCACAAAAAAGTGGTGTCCTTAAAAGGTTGGATTTTCTAAATCTTTTTAAATTAAGGTATTAAGATCAATTTTCAAAAGATGTTTTTTATTCCTCTTTTTAATCAACTTTAACATGGGGTGTATACTTAGGCAATCTACTGTAAATTAAGCAACATTACAGTAACGTTAGGTAGCCAACATTAAGAATGTAGTCACTAGTATAATGTAGTGTTAGGTTGACATAGTGTTAACTGTTTTACCTATTTACGTTACTTAAAACAGTTTCCAATACAATTTTAATTTTGGTAGATTTCTAAATTAAAATTGCCTATGCACTCAAATCCTCTTTTTCTCTCTCTCAACAGTTTTGCTGGTGTCAAAGTAATCTGAAGATGTGAGTGTGAACTTATTGAATAATTAAATAAATTATTAGACTTTATGGTCTTTGAGCACAGTTTGATAGAGAATTCATTTTTATAAAGTCTTTTATTTCTTATTTCTCAGTAGTAGTTTCTTAAGTAGTATAACTTTCATGCTTATTATATGCACATTCAACAAACTGTTTTTCTAGTCCCTGCTGGTTAACACAGAGGTGGTAAATGTCTTAGTTTCAAGGACACTCAGAAGGACACGTTGCACAAGCTGTCTGCACTCTGCACTGACACTTTTAGCGTAGGCATAATAAAGATAACAGTCCAATGTATCCTTGTGTGTGTGTGTAATAAAGAGACTGAGCTACAGAGGAATTGTTGAAGAACTCGGGAGCGGCGCTGCAGATAGGTTGCTCTCGGACGTGCTTCCCTCTTGCAAAAAGTCTAGTAACTGCTCATTGCCATCTGTGTCTCGTTTTCTTGCTTGACCGTCTTTATTTTAGTAAGTTTAAGTGTCTTGAACCTGACAGTTTGTCACAAAACTCCAGATCCCCTGTGTTTTGCATGTTTACAACAGGAAGTTCTCCTTTGGCAGCAGAGTACTTCATGCTTTGTGGACCAGACCACTGTGAAAGGCCAAATCAATGCCTTCACTGATGCTCTTGTGTTGACGTTTGCCACGTACTACTGCCTGAACATCTCTTACCCAGCAGCCCAAGGAGCAACATTGGAGTTCTTGCAGTGGTGAGAAAGCAGAAGTCCATGTTAAATATCAAAACAGATATAGAATGACCAGAAATAGTTACTTAGCTAATGCAATTTAACAAAAGAGCCTTGCACAGGACAGGATTTCACAACTTTGTCTTGCTGTCACAGCTTTCGTCTTTTTCATTACATTTTCTCAACAACAGTGCATATTAATATACTTTTTAAAAAGGTTCTATGTGTCTAAAGGGTAAAAAATGACTAACCTCATCAACAGAATAAGAGACTAAGAGTTCTGATGCCATGTCAAAGACCTCTTTGTATTGCAGAGATATTTACTGAATTTAGCATGCTAACCCTGGCCCATCCAGTCTAATTATTCTACTTTTTATCTCTTCAGCTGAGATGTGTGTGATGCAACAACTGTGTGTGGGCCTCAGCAGCACAGTGAGCAGCAGGTCTGCAATAAGCCACTTAACATTATAGTACTTTAAGTTACAGTGATCAGTTGTGCCAATATGCCTCCTTGCTATGCTCTGTGAAATATATGGAAAGGGCGGGTCTAAAATAAAAAAAAAGTGAGGGAAATAGCATACTTGATAATGTCTGCTCATTGTTAAAACAATAATTAAGATATTACCGTAGACGATGCATATCTCATACATCCCTGGGGTCGGCTTTTTTTTGTAAGAATTTGACAGGTGAATTACCATATTGTACAAATTTTCTTTTTTACATTATACATCCAAATGTTGAATTAAGCACGTCGGTATGTTTTACAATTTATTCCTGATTCGTCCTAATGTCAAGATAAAAGGGAGTCCACATTTTATTACTGAAATTGATGTATTTCACTTAATAGATGCCTTTTCAGGATGAATCCAGACAAGGGATCGAAAGTGGAGAAGAATGCTACCAGAAAGCAGCTGGTGGTCGGTCCAAAGGTTTTTTTCCCTGATAACAAAACTTGCGGACTATGCATGGAGGTAGTAAAAAGAAACTTTTCAGAAGGAAGACCATTGCAATCCAATGTCCCTAGTTCTTGCACGGTTCATGTTGGTCTCACTCCTCTCGTATTCTTGAGTGTTCTTTAATTGTTGTCAGATACATTGGTGTCAGTTTGGTTGAAGTGTGTTGGGGACAGAGACGCAGTTGGAAGTGAATTTCCAGAAGTTCTGGGTACAATGACGCATTCATTTTTTTGTCTCTCTCTCTTTGTGCGGGTCATGTTTTGAAGGACACCGTCCTGTAACTTTCAGATGTAGCCTAAATCAGTTTAAACGTACCTAAATAACAATCAATGATTACCAAATTTCTCTCCCATTTTGATCATTATAACCACTGAAAACTGTAAAAAAAAAAAAAAAAATCAAACCAAAAGTCCAATTATTATGGACGTTATTTCCCATTAAGCGTTTCTGCTTCATCATAGCCTATTGTTAGGAAAAAGCTTAATGTGGTTCAATGTACCTAAACAAAAATCACCAGATTTCTCTCTCATATCACTCCTCAAAACCCCTGAAAACTTTCAAAAAAAAATAAAATAAGCAAACCCAAAGTCCTAATTTTACGTACGTCATATGACATTTTCGGCAGGGCAGCGGAGCTGCTGTGGGTTGACTCCCAATGGTTTTTATGGACTTTATAAATCATAATGTGAAAAACTTAACGTGATTTGATGTACCTAAACATCACATTTCTGGTTTGATTTTTGATAGTTTTCAGTGGTTATGAGTAGCAATGTGAGAGAGAAATTTGGTAATCATTGTTGAAACCACGTTAACCTTTCCTTGCCATAGGTGACGATGAAGAAGAAAACGTTAATGTGAGATAACGTCTATAATAGTTGGATTTTGGTTTATTTTGACAGGCTTAAGTGTTCATAACAAGATCTGGCCATGAGAAATCATGTGATCAGTGGTCGTAAATCCCGTTAACAGTGCTAACCTATAGAGAGTCAGACCTGACCTTTGACCCTTTGTCACGGTTACAACCCCCCCGACGGCTACAAAGCAAAGTCTCCCCCCCCTTCGGCAAATCTGCCCATGTTGCAATTTTCCTCATACCAAAATATAAAAATAAATGGCTAGGGAGGAGACACACTGGACTGACCAATCAGAGGCCACCTTACAGGATGCCTTGGACCACACAGACTGGGAAACGTTCAAGTGCAGCTCTGGCAATATCAACATGTTCACCATTGATTATGACATATGTTGTGTTGAATTATAGTGTTTTTTTAATGGATTTCATCGTCTTTGTTTATATTGAGTTGGAACAGGTACACAATGAATGATTGTGTATGTGACAAATAAAAAGTGAGTTTGAAGTGAATTGAAGGTCCCAACCTGTGACACGGTTTACTTAAATGGCAGAACCTTTTATGTAATAGTTTTTACACGTCATTACATTAGTACACATAAAAATTCAATCCATCTGCTCCTCAAAGCCTGGCCCACCTGTCAAATTTGAGAACTCAGTGGGGCCCGGGAGTCAAAAAGTTTGCCCACCCCTGGTTTAGCGAGAATTTATTTACAAAAAAAAACAAGGAATCAAAAGCATAAACAAAGTCCCAAAATCCAAAAACTCCAAATACAGGCTCACAGAAACTGGGAAACAAAAATCCAAAGGGAAGCGTCTAAACAGTGTGAAAACCGACAGGAACCAGCACACAAACACACTGACCGGACGAAATGATCTAAAAGGGGACACAGGGAACACAGAGGTTAAATACAAGAGGTAACGAGGAACAGGTGATATACCAGGTGAATCCCATTAGGGCGGGGCTGGACAATCAGAGAGACGGTAAGTTAAACTAGAGACAAGACGAGACAGAGACCAACCTTCAAAATAAAACAAGAAACTGAACATGCAGACACTCACAGGCGAACACAAGACAGACTATAACACAAGACCGGAGAGGACACTAAGACACAAACACGAGAAGACAAGAAAGGACCAAAAAAGGAGAAAAAGAAACCAAAGCAAACACCCAAACCATGACACAACCATACAAGCCAACATTTCATGTTTAATATAGTCTGTGCCACAACTCCCAGCCAAAATCTGCAAAGCATAAGCTTAAAAATACACAAAAGGGACCCGAGAGGTAGACAGATGGACATGGACAGAGACAGATTGCCAAAAGCCTGAGTACGGCCCACAGAGGAAAGAGAAATAGATAGAACAGGGAAGCAAAAGTAAAAGAGATCAATGCTTTATCAGTGTTCCCAGACCCGAAAATCCCTTTCGGCTCGACATCAAGATAATTGCAGCTGCTGCTGTTTTTTTCCGAGGCGCTGTAACAATTGATTTTACACTTCAATTAATTAATATATTTCCTTGTTGTAATAGCAGACTCATTCCCACACACAGTCGATGGATAGCTTCACACAGAGGGGTTTTACTTTTGAGGAGGAGAAAAGAACAAGAGAGGAAGTAAAGAGGAAGATGTTATGATGATTATTTTCACAGCATTGGCTGTGATTAATTTATTACACTGTAAAAAAAAACGGTAATATTCCAGCATCTAGGGCGCCAAAAAATGACCGTAAAATAACGGTCAAACTAATCTAATAATAAAGGACTAATCTAATACAGTAATTTCCATAATGAAACAACAGATTATGTCTTTAATCTTACATCAAATCATATGTAATTATTAGGCTTTTTAATGTTTAAAAAGGACGTATACCCCTTAAATGACCTATAAATACAGTCGAATGCTGCTATAATACAAATAATCTTAAAATTGTGGAGACGTTCCACTAATATTTGAGTTGTGTAATATAATTTTATGTAAAACTCTTGTTTAGTTATACAGTATTAGTCATATTTAATTTAATAAAGCGATACATCACCCAAAAAACGTTTGATTTTACTTTAAAAAAATGGACAATAAGCTTTATATTTACAGAAGTCTAACTGATACTGATAACGTTAGTTACTTTGGTAACTCCAGATTCTATTAGTAGCTATTGGGTTTATCCCTTCGCGCATGCGCAGTCGTGAAGATTTTCTTTCCCGCCCT
>NC_045742.1:23853682-23860219 GCF_008692095.1 Etheostoma spectabile
TAATCCAACAATGGAAAGCATTAGCGCATTTGCAGGGGAAGTGTAGAATAAGGAGTGAAACAAGGAGGAAGAGAAAAAAGCCTGGGAGCAGGGAGGGAAAGAACATATACCATACACCTATATCTGGTTTAAGTATTGTTATTAGCATTATAATGCATAAGCGCCAGTGAGTGCGGCAGCCTAGTTGCCTCGTTCCTTTCATTTTTTTTTGTCTGTATATTTTATTTTTTTTACTACATCTGCTAATCCTAACCTGAGCTATTGCTATCTACAACAACCAAAGACCACTTTTAAATTATTCACTACTCCGATCCCAGCTGGCATTAGTAGATCAAGTCAGTCAAGGTTTAGTTCTCCATAAAATGGACAATTACAGCACTCATCCCGCCGTGATACCTACGAAACTAGAGCACTAAATACATACACGTAAATACACTATACATGTTACATAGCATAAATCAGAAAAGTAAAACGTTTGTTTGTCCGTCAGGTTCAAATGGCCGTTTTTTCTTATATCATGTTCTTTTTAATTCCCCAAAATAATATGATTGAGTTCCAAAACGACGCTCTTTTGGGCAAGTACAAGTCTCTCTTTTTCATTTTTTGGTTGTGTGTCTATTCAATTTAGTGTTTTTGAATTGTATTGAGAAAGATGTGACATTTTCCCGACTTGGATATCCTTCAACTCCATTCCTTTAATTTAGTCAAAATAATTCCCTAATTCTGGCTTTCCTAACTCAAAACATTAGGTTAAATTTCTATAAAGAGGTTATCCATACATTTGCAGGTTTGAATGTTTTATAAGTGAATACCATTTAGTACTCATATTTCGTATAGGCTTCACCCTTAAGGGCTATACCTAATGGGTGTAACCATTTTGGCAAGTGCAGTTCGTGAAGAGATTTTTCTTCCCGCCCTGCGTTCCAGCGCGGGCCTCAACTAGCTCCGCATTTACTGCATATATACAGAAGCGGAGTTTTCGAATCCCACTTTTCTTCAACTTACGCAGTATGAAATCCAGCTCAAGACTTCGCCGTGCCGTGTCTGCCCTCTTAAGCGGACGGTCATCCTTCCGCCGGACCTCACCCCGTTGCGAGGGCACTGCCGCGGTGCGTTACACGCCGGCCAGGCCTCAGTCCCACCCGCACGCCTACTGCCAGCTTTTGCGCCGCCGCCTGTCGTCTAAAGAGCTAACGAGGCGGCGGAAGCTTTTGGTATTGCCAGGCTTTTGACGGGGACGGACAGTGCAGCTGGGGCAGACGAAAGGAATCCGGCGGACACCTTGGAGACCGCTGGCGGACGGGCGTTTTCGCGCATTGAGTCCGCTCTGACTCGCTCTCTCTGAAGCGCCTCCATCACCGGTTTCCCTCCTCCCCTCTGGGAGGGTACCCCCTCCCCCTTTGGGGGGATTGCGGCCTCGGAGCGGCGATGGATGCTTCTCGCCGCTGGAGCTCTCGTCTCACGAACGGTCCTGGGCCGCACCGACCCGAGCGTCCTTCCCTTTGCCCCACCCACCCCGGCTCCAGCCTACCAACCGCTAAAGGCTATCTTCGCCCCGACCTGCCGGAGATACTAAGGAATGCGGCGGTAGCTGAGATAGGCATAGCGCGTCCCTGCGGAGGTGACAGCCCCCGCCTCGCGGCCTTTTGAGCCGGTGATGTTTTATGCCCAGTAGCCACCCTCGTTCACGTGCCCCACTCTGTGCGCGCTTCGCGGAGCTTTTCGGCCATTTGTGGAGGAGGCTTTCTCCCAGCCGGGGAAACTGAAGGCTCCCGTCTCTCGCTATGCCCCGTTTACCTCCGTGGTCAGGGTGATACGGACGCAGGTTCCTTCAGTCCCTCCTCCCCGTCCATTTTGCTTCCGAAGCTACTTTCTTTTCTTCGGCCACCGGAAGCCCACGCCTCCCTCTCCCAGGATCAGTGTGCGCTCAAGTCACTGACCGGGCCCACCAATTGCGCCCAGGGCTGGCGGCACAAAACAACTCGCCTACTGGCCTCCGCCGTCTCCGCGATGGCCACTACTCTCCGGCCCCCTCCCCTCGGAGCTTGCCACGGAGATTGGTAAGGCTATGACCGCCATCCTTACCCTGACCACGGACGTCCACGGTTGGCGCTGTCCAGGGTGATGGCTTGGCAGACTGTGGCCCAGCGAAACATCTGGCTACCTGATCTCAGCTGCCAGCGGACATAGACGCGAGCTTCTGTACGGTCCCATAGCCCCCGATGACTATTTGGGCTGCGCCTACAGACTGCCACTTCTCTCCATCAAGCGCGGAGGACGCCGAGCGGCGGCTCGTGAAGGCTCCTCCTCAACAGCACCACCGTCGCCATGACAACCGTCACAAGCGGAAGCGCCCGCAGCATCGGCTGCGTCTTCCCAAGCTTCGGCATCGGGGCCCCCACCCGGTCCCCCTCCGCAGCACAGACGATGCCACACGGCCGTCAACCTGCCCGAGGCCGGAGGACCATGAGAGAGCGGCCCCCCACCTGGTCCAACCCGCCTCCCGACCAACCCAGCAAGCAGCAGCGGCGGTGGCAATGACGGGACGTGGGGAGCGACTGTCCCTCTTCAGCTGAGAGTTGGAAACACAACGGCCCTTTTAAGGCCACTCCCTCCATCTAAAGAGCTTTTTCCCCTCAGCCGAACAGTCCTGTTTGCTCTAAAACATGCACTGTTTATGACAGTTGCTCCCCACACAAGCACACACACAGGCCGTCGCGCGAGACGGGCGCCATTGCGTCCCGCTGCGCAGCAGCGGAAAATGAGCGTCCTCCCACGGTGGACGAACGCTTGTCCACCCACCTCCCCACGGCGATGCCGGCGGGCGGGGGTCGGTGTTAACCCGTGACCGTCCCGCCCCACACGGCGGCGACCGGCCACTGCCCTTTCGAAAAAGCCCTACCATGGGCTGGCGACGCGATCACTCGTCTCGCCCAGCGGCGGGATGGCTCTGCGCTCCCGCTTGCCATGTCGGTGAACAACCTCAGACATGTGCTCGCCCACTGTCAGAGTGCAGCGCGGCATGGATTGGCTTGACACACTGGACTCGTGGATGTCAAGCTAATACACACGGGTGTTTACACACTCCAGTTCGCCTCCCCCCCCGCCCCCTTCGCGGGTGTGTGTGGAGACGAACGGTTTCATCCTCTGGCAGAGTCAGACGCAAGACGTCAGAGTTAGAAGGGTTGCTGACGAGCGGAGCTATTTCCGCGCGTCCCTCCAGGGGAGGAAACGAGGGTTTTTACTCCTCGCTATTTTCTCACCCCGAAAGTCAGGAGGACTGCGTCCCATCCTCGACCTGAAATTCAACCGGTATGTCATGGAGCGCCCTTCCACATCTCACCATCAGGCACGTGTGGAATGTGTGCGCCCCAACGAATGGTTTACATCCTGGATCTGAAAGACGCTTACTTTCACATCCAAATCATTCCCAGGCACCAGAAATTCCTGCTTCTCCTTCCAGGGGCCAGTTTCCAGTTCAACCGGCTGCCGTTCGGATACTCACTAGCCCCCGCACCTTTTCCAAGTGCATGGAAACGCGCTCCAGCCTCTACGGGAGAGGGGCATCAGAGTCCTCTTTTACTTGGACGATCTGCTCATTCTAGCCCCCTCTCGGGAGCGGGCGGCGCTGCACACATGGAGGTTCTGCAGCACTACAAACGCTGGGTTTTGCCATAAATTGGAAGAAGAGGCCGCCTTGTCCCCGCACAATCGATAGTTTATCCGGGCGTAGACATGAGCTCGATCAGCATGAGAGCCAGGCTGTCAGCACCGAGGCAGGAAGCCCTGACTCTCTTTTGTCCCGCTCAGGCCGCCGCGACAGTGTCAGCGCTGTCAGTTATGCGGCTCTTGGGCATGATGTCCGCGGCACACACGGTGGTCCCCCCTGGGTCTCCTCCACATGAGGAAAGTCCAGAGGTGGTTTCACCGCCAGCGGCTCGATCCCATTTGCCACAAATGGCGAATGCTGTCCATCCCTCATTCCCTCCAATCAGACCTGGCATACTGGGGGAGTCCCCAAACCCTGTCTTCCGGGTTCCCCTGGGCAGAGTGACGTCATATGGACGGTGTACACAGACGCGTCCTCACTGGCTGGGGGGAATGTGCGAGTCCAGGTGGTGGGAGGGCCTGGCCTCCTCCCCTCTCCTCACATAAACTGCCTGGAGCTGTCCACGGTGTTGAAGGTGTTGAAACACTTTACACCAGTGGTGACGGGGAGGCATGTTGTAGTAAGGACGGACAACATCACGGCGCGGCATTCATAAACCGCCAGGGGCGGCATACGCTCAGCCCGGCTGTTCGAAATAGCCAACGCCTCCTGCTGTGGGCCACAGCCCCTGCTGTTCTCAAAGCAGTATATATCCCGGGATTTTGAACCGGGCAGCCGACTTGATGTCGAGGGGGGGCCCCTCCACAACGAGTGGAGATTGAATCCCACTATCGTTCAAACTTATGAGCAGGTTCGGGGAAGCGGAGGTGGATCTGTTCGCTTCACGAGAGAACACACAGTGCACACTGTGGTTTTCCTTGACCGCGCGGGACAACCCTCCCCTCGGCGTAGACGCCTTCTCCCACAAACCCTGGCCTAAAACCTCCTATATGCTTTTCCCCGGTCCCCTGATCCCTCGCCTCCTGGAGCGCGTCCAGGAGGAGGATCTGTTAAGTGTTCGGTGGCACGGAGCGCCGAGCGCGTCCTGGTTCCAACCCTCGTTCAGCTGCTGTGGCTCCCCCTGGCAGATTCCGTGGCGGAGAGACGCACTATCGCCGCTGAACGGTGGCGATCTGTCATCCCCCAGTGATAAATCAGAGGCTGTGGGCTGGTTGCTGAGCGGGAACGCTTACAGAGATTAGGCTTGCCCCCCCGCCGTGGTACGCACTATCCAGGGCTCCAGAGCCCTCCTATACCATAGCAGGCTACCAGGGCGCTGGTCTGCCTTCCAGCGCTGGTGCACAGAGAGGACGCAGACCCCACATCGTGCCCCCTACCTCGTGCGACTACCTACAAACTCTGGTGGATAATGATTTGGCTCCATCTACAGTCAAAGCATACGCAAGCAGCCATCTCATCCTGTCACGAAGGTTTTTCGGTGAGAGGACAGTTTTTGCGCATCCCTGGTGAAGCGTTTCCTGAAGGGGGTTAGGCGTCAAAAACCGGCTGTTCGCCCCTCGCCCCCCAATGGGACCTAGCTCTGGTGCTCCGGGCACTGTCAGTTTCTCCTCCTGCTCTCCTTAGAGGGGACGGGGCGCAGCCACCTTACAGCCAAATCCCTCCTTCACACCAAAGACTTTAACTAGTTTTCTTTCGGTCAAGGTTGTTTCCCTCGAGGGTTTTTTCCCCCCACCTCACGCAACGGTGCGGAGGAGGCTTCCCACCGGTTGTGTCCGGTGCGCGCTCTGTCACAATACATTTTACGCACGGCAAATATCAGGAAAACTCAGCAGCTGTTTGTGCTATATAAAAACACTCCCAGGATCACCCTCTCAAAACAGCGTCTGTCTCACTGGCTGGTCGAGGCTATTACCCAGGCTTATAGCTCGGAAGGGAAAGAGCCCCCCCAAGACACTCGGGGTCACTCTACGAGGGCTCTGTCGGCGTCTGCGGCTCTATTTAAAGGCATGGCAGTAGCCGACATTTGCGCGGCAGCCTCCTGGGCTTCCCCGTGCCCCTTCATCCGCTTTTATCTGCGAGATATGTCTGAATCCTCCATGTCTCATGCGGTTTTGTCCACAGTCAGTGACGCGTAATGCCGCGCTGAATGTGCAAAAAAAAAAAAAAAAAAAGCGGATGCCTTGATTGTTGCCAATTTCCTTCACACCTAGTGCTGCAATGACCCTGCTCTGCTGTCTCACCTCTCCTGTACCTGGGTTATTTCTTGTGAGACACAGTTCTTATCTCATACATTGTCATAATCATGTCGCATGCACGGAGGTAATCATGTCTCTCCGTTGCATGCGCGACAGGGTCAATCACGCTTAACCCCCATTAATCATTGTACTACTGCATCATATTGCGGGCCACATGAACCTTTCCGGCCACGCCATTGGCAGGGCAGGCTTTGTCAGAAGAATGACTCTGACTAGCCTCTGTACTTGTTGCGGGGCAATGTGGTGTATGTTCGGCTTGTGGACCTTGTGCCGCAGGTGGCATTGACTACATCGCTTCGCCTAACCCAATAGCGTAGCCCTTAGAGGGCGAAGCCTATACGAAATAGAACGTTAGTTACTTTGGTAACTCCAGATTCTATTAGTATAGGCGTAGCCCTCTAAGGTCCGGCCACCTGCTCCTAGAACATTAGTTGAAGAAAAAGCTGATGTTTTGGGAGTCGACAACGGTCCGCTCTGTATATATGCAGTAAATGCGGACGTAGTTGAGGCCCGCGCTGGACGCTACTCTGCCAGGGATGAAACCGTCGTCTCCAACACACCCGCGAAAGGGGGCGGGGGGGGAGGCGAACTGGAGTGTGTAACCCCGTGTTATTAGCTTTGACATCCACGAGTCCATGTGTGTCAAGCCAATCCATGCCGCGCTGCACTCTG
>NC_045742.1:23860503-23860679 GCF_008692095.1 Etheostoma spectabile
GCGGGGACGCAATGGCGCCCCGCTCGCGGCGACGGCCTGGTGTGTGCTTGTGTGGGGAGCAACTGTCATAACAGTGCCATGTTTAGAGCAAACAGGGACTGTTCGGCTGAGGGGAAAAAGCTCTTTAGATGGGAGGGAGTGGCCCTTAAAAGGGCCGTTGTGTTTCCAACTCTCAG
>NC_045742.1:23860704-23863473 GCF_008692095.1 Etheostoma spectabile
CTGATTAAAAAGGGGTTACTTAAGTGCATGGAGAAAGTACTGGATGGCTATTTTTTTTATATATTGTCCACTGTCAGACGGTAACACAACTACCAACACCAGCTTTCCCATCCTACCAAAGTTACTAATTTTCGTAATAGGGCTTTCGTCCCTCTAAAGGGACTACGCTATATGGGTTTAGCTTTTAACCCCTGTCGCGCGAGCGCAGAAGCGTGAAGAATTTTCCTTCTCCCCCCCAGCCCTAGCGTCCAGACTCGGGCCCCCTCAACTACGGTCCCCCGCACATAAATTACTGCATAAGTGATAAACGAGCGCAACCTCGTTGTTTCGACTCCCCTTTTTCCTTTCACCCTTTCGCAGATATGAAGTCCAAGCTCAAACCTCCAGCCGGTGCCCCGTACGTCTGCCCCTCCTGCACGGACCGGCTCCATCCTTCCGCGGACTCCACCACCCCCCGTTTGTTCGAGGCCTCGCCTGGTTGGCCCGATTCCCAGCCAGTCCCAGGCTCTCACCCGCGGCACGCCTCCCAACTCACACTTTTGCTTATTGCGCACCACCCAGCACTCTTCCGATCATTACAAATCTAACATTCGACGGGCGAAGCTTCTTTCACACTAGGTTATTGCCATGCTGACGGGGACGGAGACGGCGCTGGGCCAGACAGGACAGGAATCCCGGGGCGCAACACTGTCTTGGAGCCGGCGCTAGCCGCTGGCGGACGGTGGGCGTTTTCGCGAAACGAGCAGATATCGGAGGATTCTCCGTCTGGACTCCGCTCATCTCTGTACAGCGCACTCCATACCTCACCGCCGGTTTCTCCCCTCCATCCCCCTCTGGGAGGGTCCCCACTCCTCTCCGCCCTTTGGGGGGAATTGGGCCTGAGACTGAAGGCCTTGGCCGATTTATTTTGCTTTCCTTGCCCCCGCTAGGAGCGTCTCCTCCTCTCCACGCCGTTAATTCAATCATTCTGTCGTAATCTCGTAGACTTCTCCCTCACCCCTCCGAGACGGGCCCGTGGGGCAAAAAAAACTCCTAGACCCCCGAACGCGTCCGGGCTTCCCCTTTTGCAGACCCCGACCCTTCTCCACCATCCACCCGGCTAAGCCTGCCTTCTCAGTCCGTCTCTTTCCGCCGAGCCTGACCGTATGATCATAAGGAATGGGTCCGTCCGGAGCCTCCAGGGAAGGCTATAATACGGTACGTTTATTCGTCATTGTTTTTCTCTTATCGTCCGCGCGGGGCGGATGACTGCCAGCGTCCCCGTCGCGGGCCCCTTTTTTTTGATCGGTGTGTTTATGCCCCAGTAGCCGCCCTCCTTTCACCTGGCCCCACAATCTGGCCGCGCCCTTCGCGGATGCTTCGAGCCATTGTGGAGGAGGCTTTCCCCCCCCCCCGCCCAGCCGAGTAACTGAAGTCTCCCAGTCTCGCTTAATGGCGCCCCCCGTTATACCTCGGGTTTCAGAGGCGATACGTGACTCAGGAAATTTTTCCTTCGGGACTTCCCTCCCCGGAGGGTGACACTTGTTGGCTTCCCTTTTTGCTGTCCGAAAGCTACTTTTCCCCCCCTTCTGCCACACGAAGCCCACCACTCCTTCGTTGCAGTCCCGTCTCTCCCACCCCAGGATCACCTGGTGATTGTGCCGTCCCCTCAAGTCCGACCTCGGTCATGCCCACCAATGTTGTCCAGCCCAGGGGCCTGGCCGGCAACAAAACAACATCGCCTACTTACTGGCCTTCTCCCCGCCGTCCCCTTCCCGCGATGCCCCGCACTACTCCCCATGCTACCTCTCCCTCCCTGGCGCCCTCTCCCCTCCGCCCAGCTCTTTGCCCCGGAGAATTTGTAAGACTTATGAAACCGCCATACCTTACCCTGACCACGGGGCGGCCACGACTTGCGGTCTTGTCCCAGGGTGTATGGCTTGGCAGACCTCCCAACCCCACCACCCGGTCCCCTCCACCCACTCGACCGAAGAGTTTCACTGTGGCATCCGGGGTTGGTGTGTGCCCCTAGGTCGGAGCATTAGACGGCACTTGGCGATGCCTCTTGTTACGGTCCCATACTCAGCCCCCCGTTATGGACCGCTCAATCTTGGGCCTGCGCTCTAAACAGACTATGGCCACCCGTCCTCATCACCTCCTAGTACAACGCGAAGCGCGGAGGATCCTCGCCTGAGCCGGTGGTTCTGTTCCCTTCCTCCAACTAGGTCCTTATCGTACACCCGCCTTGCTTACTGTCTTTACAATGACACACCGCGTCTCCACCGTGCATAAAAATCTGTGTGAAAAGGCCGCCTTCCCTCGTACGCGACGTCCAGACCAAATGCTGCGCTGGTCTTTTCTCTGTCGCGGCCTTAGTATAGCCCGGCATCCCATTCCCCGCCTAGTACTCGAACAAGACGGTGCCACAGCGTGGCCCATGTCTGAGAGCAAGCACCGCCCATGCACCCGTAAGGCCGCGGAGGTACTACCATGAAAAGGCGGGACAGTGTTGACATTATTGCTGGTCGCGTGGCGCCCCCCCCCTGTGTCCAACTCTCTGGCAGCAGTGCGCCGCCGTGTACGGAGCGTGGGGGATCGGACTGTCCCCTGCTTCAGAACTTGTGACGGTTGTCATGGCGACGGTGGTGCTGTTGAGGAGGAGCCTTCCACGAGCCGCCGCTCGGCGTCCTCCGCCGCTTGATGGAGATGAGACGTGGCAGTCTGTAGGCGCAGCCCAAATAGTCCATCGGGGGCTATGGGACCGTACAGAAGCTCGCGTCTAATGTCCGC
>NC_045742.1:23863743-23864352 GCF_008692095.1 Etheostoma spectabile
GAGGGAGGCGTGGGCTTCCGGTGGCCGAAGAAAGTAGCTTTCGGAAGCAAAATGGACGGGGGAGGGACTGAAGGAAAACCTGCGTCCGTATCACCCTGAACCCGAGTAAACGGGGCATAGCGAGAGACGGGAGCCTTCAGTTTCCCCGGCTCTCCTTCAGGCGCGGCCCATCCCCCCAAAGGGAGGAGGGGGACCCTCCCAGGGGGAGGAGGGGAAACCGGTGGATGGAGGCGCTGTCAGAGAGCGGAGTCAGCGGACTCATGCTCGCGAAAACGCCGTCCGCCAGCGGCTCCAGGTCCCGCCGATTCCTGTCTTCTGCCCAGCTGCCGTCTCCGTCCCCGCTAGCCTGGCAAACCAGAAGCTTCCGCCCGTCGGTTAGCTCTTTAGACGACAGGCGGGCGCAAACTGGCAGGAGCGTGGGGTGAGAGCCTGGCCGCGTGAACGGCACCCAGGCAGGCCTCGCACGGGGGGTGGGTCCGGCGGAAGATGTAGCCGTCCGGCAGGAGGCAGACACGGCACGGCGAAGTCTTGATCTTGATCTTCTACTGCGAAGTTTGAAGAAAAGTGGGTCGAACAACGGTCCGCTCTGTATCTGCTTAACTTCTGACT
>NC_045742.1:23864639-23864836 GCF_008692095.1 Etheostoma spectabile
GGACGTAGTTGAGGCCCGCGCTGGACGCTAGGGCGGGAAAGAAAATCTTCACGACTGCACATGCGCAAAAGGGTTAAACCCATTAGCGTAGCCCTTAGAGGGTGAAGCCTATACGAAATAGAACTAAATGTATACTTATAAACATTCAACCTGCAAATGTAATGGATAAACCTCATTTATAGGAAATTATACCTAAT
>NC_045742.1:23864846-23865059 GCF_008692095.1 Etheostoma spectabile
AGCAGAAATTAGGAATTATTTTGACTTAAATTAAAGGAATGGATGTTGATGGATAATCACAGTCTGGAAAATGTCAACTTTTACTCAATACAATTTCAAAAACACTAAAATTGAATAAGACACCCCAAAATGAATGAAAGTAGAGACTTGTACTTGCCAAAGAGCGTTGTTTGGAATCAATCATATTATTTTGGGGAATTAAAAAGAACATTG
>NC_045742.1:23865069-23866270 GCF_008692095.1 Etheostoma spectabile
ACGGGTCAATTTGACCCGAGGACAACATAACGTTTTTACTTTTCTGTATTTATGTATTGTACTGTATAGTGTATTTACTGTATTGTATTTATGCTCTAGTTTCTATGGGTATCAGGCGGGTATGAGTGCTGTAATTTTCCATTTTTATGGATGAACTAAACTTGACTTGACTTGATCTCACTAAGCCAGCTTGGATCGGGAGTGAATATATTTAAAAGTGTCTTTTTGTTGTATGTAGATAGCATAGCTCAGGTTAGATTAGCAGATGTAGTAAAAAAAATAAATAAATACAGACAAAAAAAAGACGGAGCAGGTACTATGGCTGCCGCACTCACTGGCGCCTTATGTCATTTAATGCTAATAACAATACTTAAAACCAGATATAGGATGTATGTATATGTCTTTTCTCCTGCTCCCATGGCTTTTTTCTCTTCCTCCATTGTCTTCACTCCTCTATTCTACCCTCCCCTGACAATGCTATTCATGCTTTCCATTGTTGGACTTACTGTGCTTCATTTTAATAGTTCGGCGTTGTGTTCAATCACTTTCTTTTTACTGTTTGCATTCCTTATCCTTAGGAGAAAAAAGGAAGGAGCACTCTTGCCAATTTCCTTCCTGGCCAAGCAAAACGAGCTATCAACACCACACACAGGGAGGGGATGTTATTGGTCTTCTAACTTTGTTCCAAACCTAAACAACTAGAATTTCTTCTGACCTAATGTATCATCAAAAAGAACAAAAGAGCAAAAAAAATCACATGTGCTTGTCATGGTTTCGCTTTTTCCAACTCACACTGAAGTCTATTCATGTGATAAACGAGTGGTTTTTATCTGTATAGTTCGGCTGGGGACACAGAATGGGTTGTTTGAAAGCAGTGGAACAAGTGCACTGCAACCACGGCTCTGTGTAAATGAAAGTAAAGAGGAGCGTCCTCCAAGCCGATCCTTGAATATTTTACTCTGAATATGGCTGCACAAACATATGTAGCAGCAGGCGGCTTGTACATTTAACCCTGGCATGAAAGGATTCTTCTCAAAGGCTTTACTTTACTTCCTCTGCCAGTGCTGTAATACTTAAGTCAGGACTCGAGATGTTTTTCTATGGTCTCGGACTTGTCCATTTGGACTCACTAAATGTTCTAGTCCAGCACTTTATGCTAACCGTTCGCGAGTGAGGGGACCATGGAGCAGGAGATTGGTCG
>NC_045742.1:23866280-23866523 GCF_008692095.1 Etheostoma spectabile
GGAGCAGCGGGTGCGGTATTACATTCAGTTTTTTACACCGTTGTGACAAAAAGAGAGCTGAGCCAGAAGGCAAAGCTTTCTATCTACCGGTCAGTGTTCGTTCCTACCCTCACCTATGGTCATGAATGCAGGGTCATGACCGAAAGAACGAGATCCAGGGTAAAAGCGGCTGAAATGGGTTTCCTCAGGAGGGGGGCTGGCGGCTCCCTTAGAGATAGGGTGAGAAGCTCAGTCATCCGAGAG
>NC_045742.1:23866533-23866636 GCF_008692095.1 Etheostoma spectabile
TAGAGCCGCTGCTCCTTCACATCGAAAGGAGCCAGTTGAGGTAAATTTGGGCATCTGGTAAGGATGCCTCCTGGGGGCCTCCCTAGGGAGGTGTTCCAGGCAC
>NC_045742.1:23866654-23866768 GCF_008692095.1 Etheostoma spectabile
CTTGGGGAAGACCCAGGACTAGGTGGAGGGATTATATCTCCAACCTGGCCTGGGAATGTGGCTCGGGAAAGGAAAGTTTGGGGTTCCCTGCTGGAGCTGCTGCCCCCGCGACCC
>NC_045742.1:23866778-23870041 GCF_008692095.1 Etheostoma spectabile
AAGCGGACGAAGATGGATGGATGGATTGATGAAGGGCACTGGTTCAGAGAACAGGTATTGGTTTTATTAAAAATCCATCTACAACGGGCATTGACATCGGTCGCCTGGTGTACACCTGGCTGCATCCTATACCTCAATCATCAGGAAAAGTAAGAAGATCAAGAATGGGAACAAATCAATGTGTTGCTTGTTAATTAGTTACATTTTCCATTGGCAGCCCAGGATGTTCTTGTTACACCAGAATAAAGAAAGACTCAACATCTAAAATATGAAGTTGCACTTCAGATTTATCCAAAATAACTCAACGTAAAGTAAATAATATGGCCTCTTTTTGATCCTAGTGTTGTTAGTCTGCACTTGCTTTTTGATTGTTTCAAATAATAGTGCCAAAGGATCATCTTAAGTCTTGTAATTAAATCCCTTAGTAAGGTTACAATGCAAATCCTCATAAAACTATGATTATCATCCAATATTGTTTTTCACATCAGAGCTAACTTATTATGTATCATTTGCATGTACAGCAAACACTGTTATAATTTTTTTTTTTTTGCCCCATGGAACTTTTAGCTTATAATATACCACTCTTTTTTAACTTGGGGTGCTGGTGCAGTGCCTTTAGTGTGTGAGGATCTGGGTCCAGGGACGGACTGGTAATCTTGAATTTAGGCCGATGCCAGAGGGGCCGCGGGCCCTTGTGGTCCGTTTGGGCCGGCCGGCCAATCAGAGAGCCACATGATTTTCACAGCCATGTGGCCCTTTAATTGTAAACGGCAGCCCATATCATTCTCTAAGCTCTTTTTCAAGTGTAAATAAGATTTGTTTTGCCCACTGATAGCCAAACTTCTCCAAATCCTTCACACCTATCAGTATAGTAATCTCATCAGTATTTATAGCACATATAACCTATTTTTAGCTTGAGTTTGGATGCTTTGAGGAACAAAGCTGGTGGTCAAACATTGCATTTGTCCTTGTGGTTTACAGAAAATATTTAATGCTGCTAAGCTGAGAATGTGCTAGTAATTGAAAAAACTCAAACAGGTGTAGAATCATGATAAACAATGCAAAAAGAGGCCGTCCACATCACTTCATGTACAAAAACATGTTAATATATATATAGTTTCTGCATGAGATGACATAACAAAGGGAAGGGGTGTGGGACAACAACATTACCTACTACATACAAACTACAATAACCATGATTCATTGCACCAACACAGGTGTATTCAGTTAATCTGGATGATTAGACCTCTTCCAGGACTGTGTGGGTGTGCATACATTGACTGATTGAGCCTTCTGCTAGCTCGGCTGCACCTGATAGGGCAAGCCAAATGTCAGCCTTATCATTCTTATTGTTACATGAGATTGTGTGACCTAACAAATTCCTATCAAATCTTCCGGCTAGTCTTGCTTTGCCAGACCCTCCTCCAAAGCGCACTGAAGGAGGGTCTAGCTACTCCACAGAGTATTCAGGGGTGGGAGGGAAACGTGTTCTCGTTTAATGGCATTTCTTTAAACCAACCTGAGCAGACAAAATAACTGAAATCACTGTTGTGGGTGTTCAGAGGCTTTACTCAAAAAGAATAAAAGGTCCAAGGCACTCTTGTGCCTCAGGTTTTTAAAGGTCCCCTGACATGCTGCTTGTTGGATGCTTTTCTATAGACCTTAGTGGTCCCCTAATACTGTATCTAGTTCTTTTACAATAACTTAGTGGTCCCCTAATACTGTGATGAAGGCTCTTTATATAGCCTTAGTGGTCCCCTAATACGGTATCTGAGGTCTCTTTTACATAGACCTTAGTGGTCCCTAATACTGTATCTGAAGTCTCTTTACATAAACCTTAGTGGTCCCCTAATACTGTATCTGAAGTCTCTTTATAGACCTTAGTGGTCCCCTAATACTGTTTGAGTCTCCTTTTACATAGACCTTAGTGGTCCCCTAATACTGTATCTGAAGTCTCTTTACATAGACCTTAGTGGTCCCCTAATACTGTATCTGAGTCTCTTTATATAGACCCTTAGTGGTCCCCTAATACTGTATCTGAAGTCTTTTATATAGACTTTAGTGGTCCCCTAATACTGTATCTGAGGTCTCTTTTACATAGACCTTAGTGGTCCCCTATACTGTATCTGAAGTCTCTTTTACATAGACCTTAGTGGCCCCTAATAACTGTATCTGAAGTCTCTTTTACATAGACTTAGTGGTCCCCTAAACTGTATCTGAAGTCTCTTTATATAGACCTTAGTGGTCCCCTAATACTGTATCTGAAGTCTCTTTTATATAGACCTTAGTGGTCCCCTAATATGATCTGAAGTCTCTTTATATAGACCTTAGTGGTCCCCTAATACTGTATCTGAAGTTTCCTTCCCAAAATCAGAATGGTGCAGAATTACAGCCACAAGAGCCAGTCTCACAATGAGCTTTCCTAATATGTGCCATTTGTGAGTCTGCTGTAGCTTTTGAAGAGGGGGGGGGGGAGGTGGCGCATGACCAACTGCCACTTTGCTTGTTTGAAAGCCATGATGTCTCTCTCTCATGGGTGATCCAAAACCTCCCAGCGGGCAAAGCAGAGAAGGGGGAGGTAACCTTGAGGGGGACAAGGGGGGAGTCATAAGGGACACAAATCTATACACCTATCACCATTTCTAGCCACTGGGGGACCATAAGCAGGATGGAGGAATTCATAGTAATGTTTAAAAACCTCATAAAGTGAATTTTCATGCCATGGGACCTTTAACCTTTTGGCACAAGAGTGCCCCGGACCTCTTCTTTTTTAAACTTGTATGTTCCCTACAAAAGAACACCTTTATTATTCGTTCAACTTCATCAGGCACTCCAGACCTTTTCTCTTCTTACATTTAGGAGTGTTTAAGACCTTTTTATATCCATATAAAATGAAATGTAATACCCATTTGTTTTTTTGCGGTGACACTGGCAGAAGTATGGAATTTTTGCCTCCATGCATTTATATGGTGTGTACATGCCGGATAACTCACTTTAGAATGGTTGAAAATTAGCACCTTTACCTTTTTAGTATTTAGCTCAGCACTGTGCCATTGCAACCATAAACAACACCGGCTTAGCTGGGTCATCCTCCCCAACTCCACCCTCTTGTCCAAAAGTCGTCACGTCTGGTTTCCAAAAACCAGGATGGCGACAGCCAAGTTACCAGCTAGCGCTAGCTATCTAGTTTGGTTGGCAGAATGCTAAAAGTGGAGTTGTTTCATCTCTCTTTCCCTCTATCCTCCCTCTGCCAGCTTATACCC
>NC_045742.1:23870051-23871617 GCF_008692095.1 Etheostoma spectabile
TTTCTTCCTTCCAGTCTCTCACCATAATCCAGCCTGTCGTGTGCAGCCGCTGACTCTCTTACTAATGAACAATTCTGTCTTTTACATCCCCTCGCAGGCTATGGGATGATGGAACAATGTGGCTCTGCCAAGTTCTCAGCTCAAGTTCTAACCTCCCAATGTCAAACTTTGGAGCAGAACTGCTTTAAAGCCAAGAGAAGCAGGGGACATATTAGATTCTAAATGCTTAGATATAGAAATTCCAAGAGCTTATGTGGACTTCATTTGTAGTTCCTGTGCTTAATTTAAATTCTGGGCTTGTACAGAGGAAGCAAGCATTAATAGCTACTTAAGTGCAAGTATAGGATTAATACAGTTCTCTACTTCTTCCTCAACCCCAAATGTATCATTTTTTTCCTTTCTGTTTTTGAGGAAAAAATGATGAACAACGACTTTAAATCTAAATATTTGTTCTGTGACGGTGGAACATATTGCCCCTCCGAGGTTGTGTTTTGTTGGTTGTCCCAGGAATTTGCATTTTTTCAGTTTTTGCAAGCAGGAAAGTGGTAAAAATTGGTAACATCTGTAAGACATAACAGGCGTTTTCAGAACAGAGACACTTTTTCATAGTTCTAATAACATACAGTAGTTCTAAGAACCCTGCTCTTTACTGTATCCGCACAACAGAAAGAATCTAGAAACGCCAGCGCCATTAATATCAATATAGGAGAATGGTCAGTGCGGCAGCCATTTTTATGTGTACCATTGCCATGGCAACGTATACATGTACGTATAAACCGACTTGCGGAGTGTTGCGCAAGTGAGGTCCATTCTCCTTCCGGCGGGACCGGTCGACTTTCATCAGTTCAGCGTTCCTATTGGCGGTGTGAATGAGGATGGAAAAAAAAAGCCCTTGAAGGTATGTCGTTCTTGGGGTAGCTTCCTTGAGGGCAGATCCTCTCAGGGAGTCCCCAGAACTCTTTTGTGTAGTGATGGCCAAACGAAGCTTCATGAAGCGTTGTGAACCATTTATATTAACATTCTGAGCCCACTAAATGGGGTTTGTGGTTTACAGAAAAGAGCTCTGAGAATGACAATTCAGTGTTCTTGCTTTCAACCCTTGAATGTTGAAATAGAGCGCCATCAAGTGGGCTCAGAAAATACAGAAAACGGTTCACGAAGCTTCATGAAGCTTTCCTTCGCCATCAAGTTTTTTTCTCCGGCAATGCCTACTCCCCACATTGATGCCGTTTTTGAAATGTTTTTGATGGATAGACATTAACATATTCTACATAATGGAGGTCTTGTGTTGGTAACCAAAAGTACCTTTGTGGCCATGCTTACTTTCCGATCTTTCCATAGTTAGAGCAGAAACAATGAAGTACCATGTACTGTAGTTCTGTCAGGTCCATTAAGTCAAGAACACCGCAGACAATAAAAATGCTTTAACCCTTGTATGGCATTTGGGTCAAATTGACCCGTTTCAAATTTTTACAAGAAGAAAAATTTACAAATATACTTTTTTTCTACCTGAAAATCATTGGCCTTACCCTTTTCTGTTATTTTCTGTGATAAACATGTATTCCT
>NC_045742.1:23871627-23872537 GCF_008692095.1 Etheostoma spectabile
CTCAATTCAGAAAATGATTCTGGATATGACCACTTAAGTTTTTTCCAAGATAAGAATGATCACGTAGTGGATTATTAACATGAATTATAACTAATCACACTTCCATTTTTAATTGTGTGCTAGTAGAGACTGATTGCATTCCCTGAAAATATGTGATCTCAATTGTTTGAAATTAAGATAAAGACAATATTTGTTAATAGATTATGAAGTAAAAAAAAGAATTGTTTTTAAAACCCCATATAAGTCACGGGTCAATTTGACCCCAGGGATAAGAGTAGTTCCCGAAATGACATTGAATAAATTACGATTTAAATTTGGCAATATTGCTCTGTTCAGAGGAGTCTCCGGACCTTTCCTGAGCACCATGAAAGAGCAGAGAATCATGGGACAGAATTTAACTAGCAGCGAGGGGAGTTGACCAGTTGATACCATACATGCATAACAGCTGATGCGTGTTGTTGGCCAATAGTAGTTAACGGTGACGCTCATTTGATGCAGTTGCACCTGTTGAACTCCAGATAGACCTCAATGAAAGATGGTTTCTCTTTATATGACTTATTCAGTTGTGTTCTGTAACAAAGACAACTCTAACTATTCACCTTTCTGACATTTGAGCAACACTCCTGCTGTGATCCAAGAAAACAGATCGTCCCAACAGATTGTTTTTCCTCTCGTTCTGGACTTCCGCTGTCTTTTTGAGTCTCAGTTTTCTCTTTAATCTGTCCTTTTGTCTTTTCATCTTTTTTCCCCCCTCACTCTTGTTTCCCTCCCTAGTTTTGCGCTGCAACATCCTTGGCATTCGACAAGAAAGACGTCGCCGTCGGGAGAAAAGTAGACTTACTGTTGCTCTTTTGAAGCATCACACAGCTTACAGCACAAGGGTACAGCTGCAGAATGATCAGAGAGTAAG
>NC_045742.1:23872547-23873338 GCF_008692095.1 Etheostoma spectabile
ATTGAGAGACAAAGGGAGAGGGATTGACAAGTGGAAAGAAGGGGCGGGCGGAGACGGAAAAACATTATTTGCAAACAGATATGAAAATGCAGGAACTAAAAGTTAGGGAAAACATGCAAGAGAAATACTGTATATTGTAGGAAAATTAATAAGATAATAAGCACCTGCGCAAAGAGGGAGATCCTGGGGTTTAAGATTGAGCGAGTGTGAGAGAAAAGACCCCGAGGAGGGATCTACCTCCTCCACCTCTTTATCTACTGTTCGCAGGGTTTAGGAAGAGGGTAACAGAAGACCCAGTGACTTTATGGAACATTTACAGCTCCGTACAAGAGTGAGAAAAGCGAGAGAGCAAAGTAAGAAATGAGGTGATGACAAGAGCAGAGGGGACAAAAGGAAACAAAAGAGGAGACGACTTCTAAGTGAGTAAAGACAGAACACTTGGCAGGCTCTCCGAAGAGCTACTCTGGTATCAGATCCCAATGCAAAAATCACCTTTTAGTGTCTTTATGGGACGCAGCAACCACTGCGCTGTATTAAAGTGCTCATATTATGCTTTTTGGCTATTGTGTTATATATCTTTTTTGTGCATGTAATCAGGTTTACAAAGTGAAAAAGCCCAACGTCCCCCCCCAAAGGGACTTACCATCTCCAACAGAAAACACTGTTCTCAAACTGCTCCAAACAGCTCTAGTGTAGTCCAGCCTTTACGTCCGTGACAAACATGCATCACTTTGTAACCCACAATATAATGCTCACCCAGCTGCTAGCGTGGCACACCCTCATACTCTGCT
>NC_045742.1:23873348-23874569 GCF_008692095.1 Etheostoma spectabile
TAGTAGTCCTTACCTAGGTACTGTGCATGTGCGATAACCAACAAAGATGGAATAGAAGTGAGATGCCTCACTCCGTAGCTAAAACGGAGAGCTCAACACAAAGGGTGAAAAGAGGAGCGGCAGCAATGTGCAGTAAAACAAAATATTTTTTTTTTTTTTAATTAAACCATGGGAATCTATTCTGGTACAACCTCAAAATACAATTGTGACCCTGAAAGTTAGCATAATGTGTGCACTTTAAGAGTATCAGCGTAAAGCAGCAGGTAGTTGTGGTGGATGGGTCAAACAACACAGGACTTTCACCTAAGAGGCAGAGGTTTGTGTCCCGTTCTTGTCCTGCGTGTCACTGACACGTCCATTTTGTAACCCCACCCACAATCTTTTCTGTTCCGTTCTTGTGCAGACCAAGACACGTAACTAGGCCGGTTCGAGATGAGCCAGGCCTGCGCAGAATCTCTCACTGGCGACCGCCGCCCAATGCATGCTGGTTAGATTTGTGTCCGACTTCGTCCCGACTTGTGGCTGCAGTTGCTCTCCACTGACTGCAAGGGCATGATGGGAAATGCCTGGCTCTCAGCTGGTTCAGAATTGACTCTACAACACATTACATTACATTACATGTACATTTTTTAATGTTTCAGAATTGTTGATGTTTTAATTACTATTTGTCTAATTTAAAGGCTTATTCTGTACAGAACACATGTGTGGCTGATAGTTACATTTAAAAGTCAGATAGACAAAATCCAGATTAGGGATCATCAACAATCTGTTATTTATTAACATCAGCAACAGATCGCATGTAGAGCAATTTGACAGCCACTCTGTCATAATCAAAACAACTGGAGACTGCGTACAAGCTGATGTATGGTTCTGAAAACATTTTGATAAATCAGAATCGCACCTGAAAGGATGTGAGTGTTTGTGTGACTTCCTGTTCGTACTGAACAGCTGGAAGTGGCTGGAAACTGAAAGACTTTACCACAGGTTTTTGTTAACGCCCCCTGACGCCACCGCCAACCGGCTCTCATCCACTTTACAGGCGAGGCGCAGTTCATCTCGAACGAGCCTATTATGAGGCCAAAGGAGGCTTTTTGTGTCAGTAACAGAGTAACGCTGGGAGTGTAAATGGTTCGCCAATCAAAATGTGACTGTAATGTTTAGCCCCGTGGTGGAAGGAGGAGGAATGGACTCAGGAGTTCTTCACCTGGTGCTTTGATTTAT
>NC_045742.1:23874579-23874717 GCF_008692095.1 Etheostoma spectabile
CAATCACATGGAAGTGCAGTATTGCAAGGATGACTTATTGCAAAATTATATAAGACAAGACAAGACAAACCAAAGTTAATTGGAAATCAATCAAACGCATTGTGTTGATTCACCATTCCCAAACATTTCTGGCTTCAT
>NC_045742.1:23874727-23875488 GCF_008692095.1 Etheostoma spectabile
TATATCAACTATAACATCAAAAATGAAATGGTACATGCTGAACAAGCTTCTCAAAACCGAACTCCATGCACTCTGTGCACCTCTCTGCACTGGCTGACATTTGGACCATTCCAGGTCTTCCCCTCTATAAATAGACTCGTTCGAGATGAACTGCGCCTCGCCTGTAAAGTGGACGAGAGCAAGCGGCAGCAGCCTGGGGTGAGGGTGGGGACGGGGACAAAAAGCTGCGGTATAGTTGGACAGTTTCCAGCTGTTTCTGGCCACCTTCAGGCTTAACAGGAAGTGACGAAAACACTGCGGTGCGATTCCAATTTAATAAAATGTAATCAGACCTACATATCAGCTTGTACACAGTTTCTAGTTGTTTTAATTATGACAGAGTTGCTCTCGAAATGTTCTACATGCAATCTGTTGCTGATTTTAATTAACAACACACTGTAGATGATCCATGATCTGATCAGATTTAGTCTCTCTGACTTCTAAACGTCACTATCAGCCAACATGTGTTCTGTACAGAATATGAATTTAAATCAGACAAATAGCGATTAAAATCCCTCCGATTCAAAAACAAAATTTTTTTTGTATAAAACGTCATCTTGTTCAGTCGATTGTGAACCAATCAGCTGGTAAATCAGCTGAGAAGCCGGCGTTTCCCAGCATGCTCTGGGTCCGCCCGGCTCTTGCAGGTGGTGAAAAGCAACTGCGCCGCCTGCGTCTCAGAACTGTGGCCGGCTTGCTCTCGTGAGATTTCCGTTGCCCAC
>NC_045742.1:23875498-23875761 GCF_008692095.1 Etheostoma spectabile
CGTCAGAGCAAGTCGGGATCAAGTCAGACTCAAATCTAACCGGCATGCAACGGGCGCCGATCTCCGGTGACCGATTCTGCGCAGACCGGGCTCATCTCGAACGAGCCTAATTGCTCCAGACTCTAGCACTTCCTGTTTGCCATTTCGACCCAGATCTCTGCTTGAAATGAGAACTAAACTAAAATAAATCACTTGAAATTAATTGTGTATGTGTTGTATTTATCCAACCATCATTTCCAGTCTTTCGACTAGTACTTAAATGA
>NC_045742.1:23875771-23880264 GCF_008692095.1 Etheostoma spectabile
AATGACAAACCATGTGTTCATTGATGCAAGCCGACATGCTAATGATAATGCTCCTGCTAATCGTCCCTTACTACTGCTCATACTAAGGTTAGCTTAGCATGATACGACATGCTACCCCCAGTTTAAATTAAGGCATGGGGTAGTCCCATGTAGAGTAGTAGAGTGACCAGTGGAAACTTCTTTTAAGGTGGTAGGAATTATGAAACCATATCATGTATGTATTCATAATAAAAGAAATTCACACTCTCACAATGAATGTTACATTATCATAAAATGATACTGCTAGGAAAAATGACTCAGAATCACTTGAATTAAGCTTTTTTCGTTCTCAGTCATCAAAGGTACATTATATGTTTTGCAATAGGAGAACAAACAAAAAAATCAATGATAATTATTATGCTATTTTCTTTCATTACTGGGCAGTGTCATCCTCTCTTTGTCACTCTTGAAGCAATTGAATGCTTCAGTGAAACACAAAACAAGACAATATTTTTCTGTGGGCCTTTGCGGAAGTGCTGTTTTCACACTTTATGTGTACTGATCACCAAATATTCACCACGGCTCCAAAAAGTATTCTTGGAGCGAGGAGCACAGTTTTGGTATTTCTGGCCTATTCTCCATTGTTGAAAATGGAAATCTTTCTTTTCACTCCTCTGTCTTCACAACACCTCCCTGCTGCGAATGAAGTTGGGTGAAATCCATGATGAATGACAGCTCACAGCTTCATTAACCCGGTCTGTCTGTGTATTACTTCCATTTACGGGACATTCCACGAGCTGTGCCCTTGTCACTTTGATAAAGCTTTTACATGAATGTAGATCATAAATACTTTGTCAATATGTAACGCATCATGGGGTTTTTCCAATGTTTGAGTGTGTTCCCACAGGCAATCTTTCTACCTGCCCAATCTTCTTTTAAAGCCCCCTCCCCACTAATGATTAACTCTAAAAAATAGTAAGAGAAAAAAAAAAAAAC
This sequence comes from Etheostoma spectabile, assembly GCF_008692095.1. Lineage (NCBI taxonomy): Eukaryota > Metazoa > Chordata > Actinopteri > Perciformes > Percidae > Etheostoma > Etheostoma spectabile. The sequence goes on from NC_045742.1 coordinate 23,876,747, forward strand.
CTGGCTTCACAAGAAAAAAACTGCCTTGTCTCTCAAATGTTTGGTTTGTATTTGGGGCAAAATGCGTGATTTCATCGGGGGGCCATTACCACACACCTGTTTACACCAGAAGCAATAGATTTCTGTCACTTGCAGCGTCTGGCATCTATTTTTGAATTAACCCCAGTACATGCTAGCAGGTAAAATGCTCACTGCAGGTGGTAAATGGGACTGTTAAAAAAGCCCAAAGGGCAAAAAGGAGCAGGCTGTTAGCCTGAGGCATGGACAGGAGAGGATTATTTTCCACAGACACCCAATTGACAAACACATAAACATAGAGAACAGATGGGAAAGAATTGGCGTTATGATTATGGAATGATTATCTCGGAGTTTGTTCTGATGTTGGGGGCTGTGTGAAAATCAACAGCTTGATTGCACGATAGAAAAATGGGACGGGAAGGATTGACAGATGAGGTAATCTGGGGATGAGATCTGATCTGTGGAAAAAACCCAACTGTGATTTGCCAAAGTACAAAAAAGCCCATTTTTATTTCTGATGAGATTTGAAAGTCAATATCGAAACACTGCCTTTGGCGCCGTGCAGTGACAGGGAAGCATAGCAGACATACATTTTCATGTGAGGTATTGTGTAATGTTGAAGGACTGTATGCATCACTGACATTTGAAAACAAGTTGATTCATTGTTCTCCTATGTTGATTATCGCTTAAGGTACACAGAGAAATATTGTTCATGTAAATATACTGTCTGTAGTCACAGCAGGTAGGCTTCAGTTGGTTGAAAAGTTTTAGACATCTAGTTTACATATAAAGTGAACTCACTAGAAAAATAAGTGACTTGGCCATTTGTTCAAATTCTTAAAAATTACCTATTAAACACAGTGTTGGGCATATATATATATATATATACACACACACACACACACACACACACACACACACACACACACACACACACACTACCGTTCAAAAGTTTGGGGTCACCAAACAATTTTGTGTTTTCCTGAAAAGTCACACTTATTCACCACCAACGTTGTGAAATGAATAGAAAATAGAGTCAAGACATTGACAAGGTTAGATAATGATTTGTATTTGAAATAAGATTTTTTACATCAAACTTTGCTTTTGTCAAAGAATCCTCCATTTGCAGCATTCCAGCATTGCGACCTTTGGCATTCTAGCTGTTAATTTGTTGAGGTAATCTGGAGAAATTGCACCCCACGCTTCCAGAAGCATCTCCACAAGTTGGTTTGGTTGGAGGGCACTTCTTGCGTACATACGGTCAAGCTGCTCCCACAACAGCTCAATGGGGTTCAGATCTGGTGACTGCGCTGGCCATCCATTACCGATAGAATACCAGCTGCCTGCTTCTGCTCTAAATAGTTCTTGACAATTTGGAGGTGTGTTTAGGGTCATTGTCCTGTTGTAGGATGAAATTGGCTCATCAAGGCTGTCCACTGGGTATGGCATGGCGTTGCAAAATGGAGTGATACCCTTCCTATTCAGATCCCTTTTACCCTGTACAAATCTCCCACCTTACCGCACAAAGCAACCCCAGACCATCATATTACCTCCACCATGTTAACAGATGGCCTCAGCATTCTTCCAGCATCTTTCATTTGTTCTGCGTCTCACAAACGTTCTTCTTTGTGATCCAAACACCTAACTTGGATTCATCCGTCCACAACACTTTTTTTCCAGTCTTCCTCTGTCCAATGTCTGTGTTCTTTGCCCAACTTAATCTTTTTTTTTATTGGCCAGTCTCAGATATGGCTTTTTCTTTGCCACTCGCCCTGAAGCCCAGAACCGCAGCCGCCTCTTCACTGTAGAGTTGACACTGGTGTTTTGTGGGTACTATTTAATGAAGATGCCAGTTGGGGACCTGTGAGGCGTCTGTTTCTCAAACAGAGACTCTAATGTACTTATCTTCTTGCTCAGTTGTGCACGCAGCCTCCCCATTCTTTTTCTACTCTGGTAAGAGCCTGTTTGTGCTGTCCTCTGAAGGGAGTAGTACACACCGTTGAAAAACTTCAATTTCTTAGCAATGTCTTGCATGGAATAGCCTTCTTCTAAGGACAAGAATAGACTGCGAGTTTCAGATGAAAGTTCTCTTTTGGCCATTTTGAGCGTTTAATTGACCCCACAAATGTGATGCTCCAGAAACTCAATCTGCTCAAAGGAAGGTCAGTTTTGTAGCTTCTGTAACGACCTAAACTGTTTTCAGATGTGTGAACATGATTGCACAAGGGTTTTCTAATCATCATTTAGCCTTCTGAGCCAATGAGCAAACACATTGTACCATTAGACACTGGAGTGATAGTTGCTGGAAGGGCCTCTATACAAAAGTGATATTGCACCAAAAACCAGACATTTGCAGCTAGAATGTCATTTACCACATTAGCAATGTATAGATGTATTTCTTCAAAGTGAAGACTAGTTTAAAGTTATTCATTGAAAGTACAGTGCTTTCCTTCAAAAATAAGGACATTTCAATGTGCCCAAACTTTGAACGGTAGTGTACATACTGCATATATATACAGATCTGCTCATAAGTTTGCATACCCTGGCATACATTTTGGCATACATTTTTAAATATTGACTCATCATGCAAAATAACTGTCTTTGATTCAAGCATAATGATCATATGAAGACATATCTTTTACTAGTTGTTTGGCTGCTTTTTAAAACAATCTTATAACCAAATTACCCAATGGCCTGATCAAAAGTAACATACCCTTGAATGTTTGGGCTTTGTTACAGGTACACAAAGTAACAAACACACACCACACACACACACACACACACACACACACACACACACACACACACACACACACACACACACACACACACACACACACAGGTGAAAATGGCAATTAAAGGTTATTTCCCACACCTGTGGCTTTGTAAATTGCGATTAGTGTCTGTGTATAAATAGTCCATGGGTTTGTGAGCTCTCACGTGGATGCACTAAGCAGGCTAGATATTGAGCCATGGGGAGCAGAAAAGAACTGTCAAAAGACCTGCGGAACAAGATATTGGAACTTAATAAAGATGGAAAAGGATATAAAAAGATATCCAAAGCCTTGCAAATGACAGTCAGTACTGTTCAATTACTTATTAAGAAGTGGAAAATTCTTGGATCGCTCAACACCAAGCCAAGGTCAGGTAGACCGAGAAAGATTTCAACCAAAACTGCAAGAAGAATTGTTGGGGATACAAAGAAGTACCCACAGATAACGTCAGGGGAAATACAGGCTGCTCTGGAAAAAGATGGTGTGGTGGTTGCAAGGAGCACAATACTTGAACAGAAATGAGATGCACGGTTGAGTTGCCAGAAAGAAGCCTTAACTGCGTCAATGCCACAAAAAAAGCCCGGTTACAATATGCCAGAAAAAAACCTTGCCGCACCTCACAGCTTCTGGCACACTGTAATTTGGAGTGTTGAGACCAAAATAGAGCTTTATGGTCACAACCATAAGCGATATGTTTGAAGAGGGGTCAACAAGGCCTATAGTGAA
>NC_045742.1:23880285-23887590 GCF_008692095.1 Etheostoma spectabile
CCGTGAAGCATGGTGGTGGCTCACTGATGTTTTGGGGGGTGTGTGAGCTCTAAAGGCACAGGGAATGTTTGTGAAGACTGATGGCAAGATGAATGCAGCATGTTATCAGAAAATACTGGCAGTTTGCATTCTTCTGCACGGAAGAGGGGCATGGGACGCTCTTGGACTTTCCAGCACGACAATGACACCAAGCAAACGACGAAGTCGACCCTCCAGTGGTTACAGCAGAAAAAGGTGAAGGTTCTGGAGTGGCCATCACAGTCTGCTAACCTTAATGTCATCAAGCCGTTCTTGGGAGATCTCAAATGTGCGGTTCATGCAAGACGACTTTGCATGAACTGGAGGCATTTAGCCAAGAAGAATGGGCAGCTATACCACCTGCAAGAATTCAGGGCCTCATAGACAACTATTACAAAAGACTACACGCTGTCATTGATGCTAAAGGTGGCAATACACAATATTAAGAACTAAGGGTATGTAGACTTTTGAACAGTGGTTGGTTCAATTTTTCTTTGTTGCCATGTTTTTTTTTTATGATTGTGCCATTCTGTTAGGACCTACAATTCAATGTGAATCCCAAAACAGATAAAAGACTTGTGTTTTGCCTGCTCACTCATGTTTTCTCTACACATGGTGTACATATATATATTACCAATTCTTCAAGGGTATTCAAACTTTTGAGCACAACTGTAGATATATACATGTGTGTGTGTGTGTGTGTGTGTGTGTGTGTGTGTGTGTGTGTGTGTGTGTGTGTGTGTGTGTGTGTGTGTGTGTGTGTGTGTGTGTGTGTGTGTGTGTGTGTGTGTGTGTGTGTGTGTGTGTGTGTGTGTGTGTGTGTGTATATATATATATATATATATATATATGTAAAATTATCTCAGGTTTCAGAATCTGTCCTTTGCTGCATTGTTACTTGCAAATGCACAATCGGCAGATGCATTGAAATGTGTTCTGAAATATTGGATTGAAAACCGTCCCCCCCCACACAGTAAGAGCCTCACAGGTGCCGCAGGTTTGCCACCGCTGTTCTACCAGCCCAGTCTCATGGCCGTTCCGGAAATGGTCACTTTATTGAATCTATTAAGTTGTGTACAAGGTCACGTTAATGTTATTTCCATGTGTAGATTACGAATTTTGCCGTTCTGTGAGCGAGTAGTATTGAAAAGCCGAAAATCTGTGCAGGGAGGTTGGTTGGGGGGTCAAACAACACAGGAGACAGGGGATTGCGTCCTGTGTGTTGCAGTTCCTTTCTGCGTTATTCTCTTCCCAACCACAACCGTCCCGTTGTTGTCTGAGTGTCCTGCTTGTGACGATTCCTTTCCCTGTTCTTTTTTTCATAACCACAAGCATCCCATGGTTGTGGTCGGCTTGTGGCGTTTCATTTCCCCGATGTTGTGTGCCACAGAGACCACGGATCATGTCCCTGCACCCGGAGATTGTGTCTTGTGTGTGGCGGTGCGTCTAGTTGTTATAGTCAACGTGTTGCGTTTCATTTCCCAGTTGTTGCGTCCCCCAGAGCAACCCAGTGTCATGCCAGTTCGTGAAATGGTCACGTACGAAAATCATGACCCGTAAACGAAATAAACTACATTAACAGGACCTGTACACAAATCAATAAATCAAAATAACGTGACCATCTCACGAACTGGCGTGAGACCGGGTTGGTTCTACTGACTAGCGGCCTTTTGTGGTCGCCTGAAATTGTGCAACAGTGGTTAAAACGTGGAACCCTTTACAAACACTGCAGCTGGATTAATTTGCCAACTTAAATCTTTAGCTTTATCACATCATCACTATCCAGAACAAGTGAATCCAACTGTCGGACACAGGGATGATTATACACTAGCACTTGTAAACTCGGTGGATGAGAGCCATAGTGGCCTTACTTCTACAACTCTCGTGTTAGAAGCACCACAAGAGGAGATTAAATCCGAGGATAAGAGGCAGAGGGTTTTCAATGGGGGTGTATGAATGTAATTCAGATTGGAGTAGGTAACAACAGGGCATTCTTGACAAAATGAGTCTACAGTGGTAAGTGTGGGCTTGTTCTGACTGGAGTGGGAAGGGGTAAGGTTATTAGAGCTTTGAGGAGCATGGAGGGAGAATGGTCGAGGGGTGTGGGACTGGACTATGACCTGGTTGGTCTTTCATCGGGCCACATTACTTGAACAGAAGGTTCAGAGTTCAAAGAATTCAAGAGGAGAAAAAAAGGGATTGTGCAGAACCACTATGGAAAAAAGGCAACATGGTTTCAGCAGGGGGCAACATAAAGCCGCTCCTGACTGAGGCTTCAAACCTTAGACTGAGACAAGAAGTCAGAAAAAGGACAGATGGCCCATTGTGTTATTAATTTACTTTTATGTATCTGTTGTTTCTCAGAGAGTGGAAAATCCTGTCCTCTTCTTCTCTTCTTCCTGTCAGCAGCAGTCGTCCACTGGACCGTACTGTCGGATCGGCTAGATCTGCTCTCTATCATTCTCTGTTCTCTCGGTTGTCCCTTTCCATATTAATAATGTTCTATATGTAGAGCTGTACCTGTTTGGTTTCAGTTTTTTTGTGTCTTTTTACACAAGCTTTCCTCCACATTTTGTCGTTGATATTTAACTCCCAATTGTCAGGGACCAAGCAGTGAGGCAATGAGCAGAACAGGAGTTTTTTTTGAAAAAGAGGTTTTTATTCACCCCATTAATACAAAACAATATACACCAAGAACTTAATATCTAGGCCACATGTTTTAAAATCAAGGCCCGCATATCAATTCAGGTTCACAATATATTTTGGCCTGCCTAGATGTGCAGACACCAAAAAGATAGGAAACTTATTTTTCAAACTGTAATTACGCGACACTCCTAGCAGAATAAGGAAGATTTGTCGACTTAATTCTCAGAAATCCCCACAGACGTTTTCATATTTAAACCTGGGAAACAGGTTGCTGTTAGTTGAGAATCCTACTTTTAAAAATGTAATCGGAATGATTGTTTGCTTCATTTGCTAAGGAACGTTTTTGCTTTATGATGACCAAACTGTACGTGAGAAAACTCTATGAGGCATGAGGCAATAATACAGTCAAATATTAACGTTTTAGATTAAATAAAAGCATGTCAATAAACTACACATGGATGGCCCTTAATACAAATCTCGTTTTCCAGTGTGGCTCTCAGTGAAGTTGAGTTTACCACCCCTAATCTATAAAAGCAGTAAACAAAAAATGAACAAAACCTAAGTGAATTAGACAAAAATATACCGGCTTGGCCAAAACAAATAACACACAAGGGGAAAACCAAGATGGACATAATGTGACTAAAGCTAATACAAAAAAAAAAAAAACTGAAACTAAATCCCCCTCCAACAGGTAGCAGATAGAACGGCCCAATTGGCAGCCATGGACATAACGATAGGCTCGTTTGAGATAAACGGTGCCTCTCGTCTCCTGTTCTTGTCCACTTAACATGCGGCAGCAGGGGACGGGGACAAAAAGCTGCGTTCAAGTCGGTCAGTTTACAGCCGTTTCCATCAGCCTTCAAGCTGAACAGGACATCACAGAAACACTCACATCCTGTAAGGTTTGATTCTTATTTAATAAAATCTTATCAGACCCATATATCAGCTTGTACACAGTCTCCAGTTGTTTTTATCATAACAGTTACTGTCAAAACGCTCTACATGCGATCTGTTGTTGCTGATGTTGAAAAAAAACAACCTCTATATGATCCTTAATCCGGATTTAGTCTCTCTGACTTCTAAACAATCTGCCACACAACATGTGTTCTGTACAGGATATAGGATTTTAATTGCTATGTGTCTTATTTAAGCCTTTAAATCAGACAAATACCAATTAAAATCCCTCTAATAAAAGTTAATTTAAAACCTCATCACGTTGAGTCGATTCCGAACCAACCAGCTGTTAGATCAGCTGAGAGCTAGGCATTTCCCATCATGCCCTGGGTGTTGCAGTCGGTGGAAAGCAACTGCGGCGCCTGTTTCTAAAACCTGTGGCCACCTTGATCTTGTGATGCTATCGCTTCCCACGTGTGCATGACAACAGAGCAAGTTGGGATCAAGTCGGACACAAATCTAAAATCTGTCGAATGTGTGCTCTATTTAAAACCGTGTAAAGCTAAAAGGAAATATTCTCTAATTTTTTCCTCTTTCTTTTTGCATCATCTAAATGTGTTTCCCCTCGTTTTCTATGCTCTATTGTCTTCCTCATGACTCATTCCAGTGAAAGATCAGCCCGTCTTTTTTATTTCGGTTGTCATTTTTTCTCTTTGTTGTTTTCCCTTTCCATGCCTCTTTCCTCTTTTGCTCTCTGTCTCTTGGCCTTCTATTCAAAAGTTCTCTCAGTAGAAGAGGGTTTTAAATAACCGTGATGGGAGAGGTTGGCAGGGAGCCACGGGAGATCTTACACTTAAACACCAATCCAACCCACAACTTTCCTTCCTCTACTTAAAGAGCTGCAGAGGATTTAAAGTTACCTCTGGGATGCTGAAGATGTGAGAAAATAGATGTATACTGAGGGTACCCTCTTGTGTAGTTGACTGGTTGACTTGAAAGTGGTGTTAGTAAGAAGTGATGGTAAAGTCAAAGCCAGTGTTGGGTTTCAGACCTTCACCCCACAGCAGACCAGAAGGGATCATTCCAAATGTGTTTAACAAAGCATCTTCTACAAAACATTTCAAGTTCATGTTCCTTTCAGTAGGACACAACCAGGTGGTGTTTTAGTATGGAATGTCTCTCAAAATGGAAGCAGTTAAACATCCATCCAGTACTGACAAAGTGAAGACAATTGATATGTTGTATTGTATATTTGCATTATGTGTAGGGATGAGCAAGTACAGCATTATCTGTATCTGTATCTGTTTACCACATGAATTATCTGTATCCGTATCCGTACTCGGACTGGGCGGGGCCTAAACCGGAAGTGGTCATATTTCACCCGGAAGTGGGTCGGGTTCTCTTGAAATGTGCGGGGCTTTAACCAGTATGTTATTTAAGCATGCAATTGATATGAGTTGATCAAAAATTGTTATATTTATTGCTGATTTGAAAACTATTTACATGACAGAATCAAGCTTCAGATCAATGGTGTTGTCATGGTAACAAACAAACTAGATACAGAACGTTTTGCAACAATCTGTAATGAACAAGAGTTTTCATACTCAATATAACTTTCTTTTTTAACTTTTATTTTTTATGATCAGTGTGATTTTTTTTTTTTGGGTTCTTTTTTATTTTTTTTATTTCCACAACGTGTGGTGTGTTGTGTGTGTGGGTGTGTGTAAGAGAGAGACACAGAGAGAGAGGGGGGGGGGGCAGCTGACAGTAAAAAAAAAAAAAAAAATCTCCGATGGCAGAGACGCAACGGGAGTTGCATTTAAACCAAGCAGCACGTCTGAAACCCACGTTCACCAGAAATCTACTGGTTACTATGTAAGGACTACAAACCCCACGTTCACCAGAAATCTACTGTTACTATGTAAGGACTACAAACCGAAGTTAAAAACAAACCTGAAGCTGAAGAAACCCTAAACGTTAACGGAACAGATCCGCAGCCCCGATTGCCTGCCTGCGGGAGCGGTAGCGAGCGAGCGAGCGAGGAGAGAGAGAGAGAGAGAGGGAGAGACGAGAGAGAGAGAGAGAGGAGAGAGAGAAGAGAGAGAGAGAGAGAGAGAGAGAGAGAGAGAGAGAGAGAGAGAGAGGCGCGCGCGCATTTCTCCATGTTCTGTGTGTGTGTGATAGATCCGAGCGTGTTTGTAGGCGGGGGGGGGGGCGCTGTGATTATCACAGAACGCTGCGCGGCCAGTTGAGGAGTTTTATTCAATCCGAGCACGGATATTGACTCATATTACTCGTATAATACTTGTACTCGGCAAAAGTGCTTTATCCGTACCGGATACTCGTTTCAGCCGGATACTCGGATCACCCCTAATTATGTGCTACTAGACTAGGAAAAGACACCAAACTGGATAAATTGGAAGCCCAGTCTCGAAGCTTGGTCAGGTGCCTTTGGCGTATGTTACTGACGCAGAAAGTGTCTTTGGGGTGACTTTTTGACACTCTTGGTTCACAATTACAGGAAAGATAGGGTTAGGAAAAGATTGTGGCTTTGGACTACTCGCTAATGATGGCCAAATGAAGCTTTGCGAACCACTGTCTTTATTTTCTGATATCACTAGTTGGCGCTCTCTGTTCAACAAAGGGTTGAAAACACACTGAATTGCCATTCCTTGACCTTTTTCTTTGAACAGAGGGCGCCATCTAGTGAGCTCAGAAAATAAAGACAGTTACCAAAGCTTAATTTGACGAGTTGGAAGAGAGAACGGGTTTATTAGAATGCAGGCTGTAGAAGTTCAAAGGTACTTTTATTGTCACATGCGCATACATGTGTGTCTTTCCAACTTTAAGAATGCACACACAACAAGGTGAAGAGCGTTTGAGAGTTTCAGTACAAGAACATTGAAATCAAACCAACAGGAAAAAGGTTTCTGGTGTGTTTAATGATGATGATGAAGATGATGATTTTGGTGGATTAAACCAATAGATACAAAGAGTTTGGACCGCAATGTGCCAAAATTGATGAGGGCAATACTTTAATTGCCAGGTGTAAATGTTCTCCATATTCACCTGATACACCTTTTTACATGTACTCATGTGAATGTGAGACATATGGCCAGTGGGAAGGCTGCTTCAGTCTGGCAGTCAACAGAGTGGAGACGACACATGGAGCAGGTGTGTCATCTTTCTGCGTGTGTAGCAGTGGACCCCCCACCCCCACCCCCTGTTGTGCTTGCGTCTGCTTTTTGTACTGACACTGTCAGGCTGAAATTGTAGCATATGAATAAGACACCAGCTGTGACTCTTCCAATTGTCCCTCCAACAGTGGCCTAGCCTGAACGTTTGTTTTCATGTGTAGTGTTCAGTTTGCTGCCACTAATGCCACACACATATTTGTAATGTTGGAAAATATGCATGGCTTTAAAGTACAGGTTTTCCACGGAGCTCCAGAGGTGACATGGTGGTAAAAAAAAAATTAAATTAACAAAAATACATGTACTAGGGACAAACACTTTTTGCGAGATCTCGGCTTTGTTTTGCGAGATATTGAGTTTTATTAGCGAGATCTCGCAAATCCAACAAACAATAAGGCTAACCTAGCTAGCTAGCTAGTAGCACTACATGATAACATCTTCTTGGTTGTCCAAATACATCCAATGTTTATTTTAAAAAGCGTTAACTAATTAACACATGCCAAAGAGAAGTGTTATAATGGACATTGTTGTTGACTGTTGATGTCAATGACTG
>NC_045742.1:23887600-23889456 GCF_008692095.1 Etheostoma spectabile
CCTTAGTAGCTAGCTAGTATCTAGCTAGTAGCATGACATGATTACATCTCTTTTGGATGTCTAGCTAAATACATCCATCAAAAGTACCTGCTTTTAACTAAAATTAAAAGTAAAAGTGTGGCATAACGATTTATTCTCTTGATGTATATTCTAATAATAATAAGAAAAACAGTATGGGCTGTGGTATTTTAATTTAGTTAGTTTTAGGTTAATGTAATTGTGCTTACCATCTGTGGCCAAGTTTACATTCTGACTTACAATTCTGGTTCTCTATCAGTGTGATCTGCATGAAACTCGATTTTGCATTATATCCTATTGAACAGTGAATGCTGCACACACTTATCTAGCAAGAACACGCAGGCTCGGACAACACGTACATTTATTTACAGCTGAGGAGGACCGGGAGTGTTTTAAAGATAAATATATGGGTTGTAGATTAACGTGAACGGATGCATATGACCAAGCAGAGTATCGGGAGCAGCAGCAGTAACCGTAGCAGCGGCAGTACTGCCTGGTCAATAAATGCTATTAAAAGGCAGGTTTTGGTGTGGCCATAGTGGGATTTGTAATATCGCGAGCGGTACCAGGAGCTTGACGGACTGCTGCCGGTGCAGGAACCGCAGCTGAAGGCTTCCCTTCGGACTGCAAACAATGGTTAGGTAGATGTTTTGGCAGGGTGGGGGGGACTGAGCAGAAAATGTAACCAAACATTGTAGAAATGTAGTGGAGTAGAAAGATAATTGGTGCAAAATGTAACAAAGTAAAAGTCTGCACTATTGATTCTACTTAAGTAAAGTACAGATACGTGAAAAATGAACTTAAGTACATTCCACCACTGCATGAAGGTGTATAGGGGTTAAACGGATACCATTACAAATTAACCAGAAAAACACATGTTTCGACTGGATGTCTCTCATACTCAATTCACACTGGAAGGAGAATGAAATTCCCCTTGCCTCCGGGTTGGAGCGCCAGAGATCAAATCCCCTCCCCACTCAGAGTAAAGTAAGCCCATTTTCTGCCAATTCCTTCTTAGTCTGCCAATACATATTGGCTTTCACTTAAACACGATACAGCTATTGTTGCTGATCTGGCTTTAAACAAGCACCTTGATTCAAGGCTACAAACCAAAACTGTGTCACCTAATTTAAAGAACAAGACAGTCCTGATCAGTCACATTAGAAGATCAATATCAATTTTCTAGCATGCATTTAGCCTATCTCAGCACGAGGACTGGAAACAAAGGGAAACGGCTACTCTTGCCTGGACAAGTGAATCCAAAACAAGTACACATCAAGATGGTTCCCAAAGATGTTTTTTGTCTTTTTGCGTAGTTCTGATCACACTGATATTTGTTCAAGTGATCATTTTTTCTGATAAATTTGTTTTTTGGGGGTTATTTGAAGCTATAAAAACTGGATGAAACGTCATTGTCAATTGACAGCTGTAATTGACTTGAGATAGGATCACTACTGCGCAGACGCTGGCACCAAAACACACAAGATGCCAGCACTCGTATCCAGGATATTTTGACTTCACTTTTCTGCAGTTGGAGGAAGTGGAGACGCACCATCCATCTTCATATACAGTCTGTGGCTTGGACAAATGTTACGAAAAAGCTGATTATGAAACAATCTTGTCCATGGGAACAATACCTCTGTGAATTGACAAGGACCATAGACAAGAGACTTGCTGTTATGAAAGTGCCCATATCATGAAAAAAGAAAATCACCTTTTCTGGGATTTGGGGTGTTATTTTGGGTCTCTGGTGCATCCACACGCATACAAACTTGGAAAAAAAACTAGCAGGCTAGCTCGTTCTCAATGGCAACACACTGCTACAACACACACTAGTT
>NC_045742.1:23889466-23892276 GCF_008692095.1 Etheostoma spectabile
ATAATCTCCAAAAGAACTACTTCCTGTCCCTGTCCTGCAGGTATTCCACAAGTGACCCTCGTCTAGAAGAAGTCTCCCAGCTAATCCTGCCTTGGACTGCCCAAAGCTGGAGAGTTATCTAGCTGAGGGGATCTTACCTCCCTATTAAGCATGTGCCACTCCCAACAAAGATAGTATAGAAGTGAGATGTCTCACTCTGTAGCTACAGAGACCTAAGACCTAGGATCTACAGCATTTTTCAGTTCAACAAAACTATAGTAGAAAAAAACTATATTTCTTTTTTAATTGAAACCATGTAATTTTGAACCTGAAGATGAGCGTAACATGGGCGCTTTAAGTGATTAAAGTTCCATACTTAGGTCACGTGATGACAACTGATCCATCGCCATGACAACTGTACAAATTCCATCAGGGATTCAGGCTGAAAGATGCAGTTTCAAGTTTCCCCCTAAAAGTAATTGGACCTTGAAAAAAGACTTTGTCACACTTACCCGCTATAGCAACTGGTAAATCATTGGGTGTTTGTTTATCGTAGAGTTACAATGGTAACTCAAAACCCAACTACAGAGGGGTGACAGATTTGATGAAGAAAACCTGAATAAATGATTGTAGAAACATGATGAATGCAGAAGCCTTCATAAAGTGGACAAGGGGTCATTGAATGTTTCCTGAGTATGAAAATGATGTGAAGAATGCTGTGGCCTTATGTTGTTTTGGAGCACACACTTGTAACACAGCTCAATTCTTTATTTATCATATGCACAACAAATAGAGAAACAGTTGTTGGCAATGGAAGTCTAATCAGTGCCAGTTCTATGGAGAATGATGGGAGATGGGCTTGTAAGTAAATATCAGTGATCAAGAGGGTAATTCAAATTAAGGATGCAGCTCGCTATGCCCTTTGGTTTGAATGAATAATGATTAATTAACATCATTCAAATGAAACAACTGGGAAGCTAAAAGTCAAATACAGTACATACTCTGTATTTTCTGATGAATAAATATAAGCACCTGAATATTCATATTCTAAAGTATTCTTTAAAAAATCAGGTAGGAATCTAGTGTTTTCTTGAGGGAAAACTAGTCTATATCCACTACGTTCCACTTCTGGGATGCCGCTGGAAATTTTGCGGGATGTGAATTGCAGAGACGCACTGGCAGTGTGAGCTTTGATGATTTTAGTAAATAAATAAATAATAAAGTCCATAGCAAAGTCCAGCAAGCAAAAGGTGTCCAGAGAACAGAAGGAAAATCCAAAAACAGGTACAAGTAGAATCCCAAAAACAAGACAGGCAAAACACGGAACAGTGGCAAGCAATCCACTCAAGGACAAACGCAAAACATCGAACAGAAGACACTAATCCAACAAGAGACACAGACAGAACAGAGACTAAATACGCAGTGTAAGAGAAAATTACAGACAGGTGAGACAAGGGCCGGGAACAGGTGAAAGACATCAGACAATCACAAGGGCGGGAACACTAAGGCAGGAAGTAAAACAAGACTAGACCAAAAAACAAGACCATCAAAATAAAACAGGAAACAGAATATACACAATCATAATAATGGTTAACAGCAAGCTAGACTATCTGTCCAATTGGAGTTTTCTGTTGCACGACTAACACAACTTTTGAACGTACACGTTCCACCAAAACAAGTTTCTTCTTGCTTTTTTTGTAGCGGCACCATGGCTCCGTCTGCCGCTTCGCACCACCCAAGACGATTGTGATCGGCTTGCCAATAAACCAGAGCACGTTTTTCTCCCATCCCCTGAATGCTCTGCGGACTATTTAGACTAAGGGAGACCTAACACATGAATCATACATTATATTTTGATCACGTACTTAAATATAACCCACAATTGTACCTACAATCACTTTGGGCTGTTTTCTATTACATGCTGCTCCTTCACCTGCCAATGCGCAGTGGACACCCTCTGGACACACTTCTAATCATCCCACTATCTTGCTTTGAAGTACACACAAACACATGAAGTAGTGTGGCTATGTTCTTTGTAATGTAAAACTGAACTGAACGCTGCCTCTACACCAAGTGATATTCTATATCACCAAGCAAAAGCTGATGTGTGTGTGTGTGTGTGTGTGTGTGTGTGTGATAAAGAGAGAAAGCTATGGTATTGCCGAATGTATTTTCACTCTCTCCCTGCGCAGAAGGACACAAGCATAATTTCCTGCTGTGTGTGTTTGTGTGTCAGGACTGGTGCAGATGTCCCCTGTGTATTTGAATCAGTCACAGCACACTGCCTCCCAACACAGCTGAAAATCCCTTCTCACGGCCCACTGACGAAAACAGCCCATTTGGACAGAAAGATCACAGCACCGGAGGCTGTGGAATAGCTGCTGTCACTGCCTTTCATTGCAGAGTCCCCTAATAAAACATTGATGCGCGATGGCTCGCCCAGAAAACTATGAGGGAAACAATTCTGAGGTAAAGGTAGCCACGTGGATTAAAAGCAATTCGCCAAAGTCTTTGTATCTGATACTATTTGAATACCATACTACAAACACTGTTGCCTAGTAACGGGAACGCTGGCGGGATTGACGCCGCTTCGTCTGGCTTGTTTATTTTCAGGAATTTTCCTTTTTCCTCACGAACACGTTGATAATTTTACTTGATGTTCATACTTAGTTAGTATCCTCAGTCACACATCTCACCCTGATGTCTCACCTGTTCCAGCTTCTCCCCTCTGGTTGGCGCTACAGAGCACTGCACGCCAAAACCAACAGACACTGGAACAGTTTCTACCCACAAGCCATCTCTCTGATGAACAGCTGACTTCTTACCGTCAG
>NC_045742.1:23892290-23899805 GCF_008692095.1 Etheostoma spectabile
CTGGTCAATAACCCAGTAACACTGTCTCTACAGCACCTGTTTACTGGTTCCACTTATTTAGTATTATCCATCCTTCCCATTCTTACATCTCACTTATTGTTTCTTTATTTATCATTCTCATTTCCTATTTCAAAACTGTTCATATGTTTATACTGTTCATACTGTTCATATTGTAATATAACAACATAATACTATTTATCCTAGTATCGTTTGCACTATGCTCCAGATTTAAATAATTTTATTGAACTCTTCATTGCACTCATGCCTCTATGTTGTTTCTGTTTAGAGTATGTATATATTGTGTATATATTAGTGTGTATATTTTTGTTTTGGTTGTTTTGTATGTGTAAGCACAGTGTGAGTAAGGATGCTCCAAAGAAAAACTCCTCGCATGTGTCCTCATACTTGGCAAATAAAGCTGATTCTGATTCTGATCAGCAAAGTTCAATAGTTTTATGCAACTACACATTTTATCATCTCTCTGCCGTATTTTGTTTTCATACAAGGTTGCAGTTAGTGACATGATGCCCGATGACCGGAGGATGCAAGGTAAGTTTATCGCAGTGGTCCACTAGGACTACTTAACCACAATAACTCCATGCATAGACTACATCTGCTGGAGTAAGGATGAGGAAATACTTAATAAGTGAACATTACCGGCTATGGGGGAGCAGTGCACCTTCGGCTGAGCTTCTGAGTCAACGCAACATTCTACAATGTCCAAAGTATTGTATGCCCACCGAGGATCTCGTTGCAAAAATATCTACATGGCTCGCAAGGATGGCAAAATGTTCCCCTGTCTCTGGACTGTTGAAGCCTGATGAAGGAGTTGAGTTGGCCATACTGTGCTTGCCTGTCTGCCCAGATCGGATATGCACGGTCAGTCAAACCGACTGAAAGCTGGATTGTTCAACATAAGATCCCTCGCCGGCAAGGCGTCTCTTGTCGGCGACTTCGTTGTAGACCATGGACTGGACTTTCTGTGTCTCGTGGAGGTGTGGCAGTGGAGCGATGCTTTTTACACCCCTGCCTGCTCACTGAGATCCTCCTCAGCAGGCCTACTGCATGTCCCTTGGGTGTCATAAAAGGTGCTTTACATAAAATGTATTATTATTATTAATTTAGAATAAAATAGTCTTTTGTTATTGTACATGTACAGCAAAATTGGATGTAGTCCTATGAGTGCGAAACATTAGCAAAAGTGCAAAACAGGTGTATAAATACATCAAAAAGAGCCTCCATCAGTCACTATTACAATGCAGTGTGACTGATAGAGTTACTATATACACAATCCAGAAATACATATTATTAAATATTGGTATGGGTATTTGCTGATAACCTGATTCCCATTTGTTTCAGATCAAAATGTTCAGAACAAACTCAGCTTTCTGTATAATGACGCCCAAAAAATTTTCAAGAGATAATTTGGCTCGAAAAAGGAAATTGTTCTCAAATTTCTGGTGAAAACATGCCTACACTCAGTTGTTTTGGTGTTTGAAATGAGTTTACAAATGCCTTGGGTTCACAAAAGTAGCATATGTAAAATAGGAAATAAATGACAAATGAAATTTTGTAATATCGCTTTTTGAGTAGGAGTGTTGTCCAACATCGCTTGGACTAGCAGGTGCGTCTTTTGTCGTCAAGGGGTTAATCATAGAAAAATTACTTTGACTAGGTCAGCCAGCTTCCTCTTTAAAGAAGTCTTACTTTAGTTTGTTTGTATAAGCATGTTACAAGAGGTAAAACACGACAGCTTTGTTACTACACACACAATGAATGACAGCACTACAGACATGCTGTGGTAATGATTACTTTAGCAAATCTCCCACTGGAAAACCAATCCCTTCCCAACATGCCTGTTGTCTAACTATAGCTTCCAAATTTGGGTGTTTTTCCTTCTCTGCATTGTAATGAATTGTAAAGTTTGACATATTTTGTGTGAGGGCTAGTCTATATCCACAACATTCCACTTACGGGATTGAAAGTGGAACGTTCTTGAAATTGAAATTCTGAGGATGTCTTTCATTTTGGCCAGATGTCCGTCTCCTTCCACTTTCTTTGTTTTAGCCTTTTAAACGCCGGCAATTAAGAATGGTTTAAAGAAATGCCAATAAACCAGAGCACAGCGGAAACAAGCTGTTAACATATGACACTGACCTCTTATGTTGATATGGACATGCAATTATGGAGCAACATTAGCGTTCATTTGAAGTTGTCCAGTACTAGTCCAGTATTCACTCTCATTTTAGCTCCGGTTTTGGTCTCCACCAGCCCCTTAAAAAATATATGACTTTTTAGCTGCTTAATACTTTACCATATTCACCAGATAGTCGCTTTTTCTGGCTGCTGTTGGGTGCTGGGAAGGTAGTGTACAGTGTGCAGAGTGTATAGCGGCAGTTGAAGACTCCAGGAAGTCACTGCACCCAGCCGTTGTTCACAAGCCCCCAGGAAGTGCGCCTGGCTATCAAGCCGATTTGACATAGCGGCCAAATTGTAAATCGGTGAATACTTTTTTTTTCATTTCAAAATCACCGCAAAATGACTTGTCTTCACTAACAAAATTTCATTCATTTGGTCCGATAACATATGGAAAGTCTGAAAGATCCCCATAGTTAAATCATTTATTCCCCATTCATGTTAGCGGAGTGCTAAACTGGAAGTAGCCTGCCTGGCCAGCACAGGTCTAGTGTTCTTGCTCTATGGGCCCCATAATCCGGGTAATTTTATAAGCAAAAGTTGAACTTTTTTGGCTTCATGCTCCACTGAGCAATTCTCATAGGAATGAACAGGGCGCTGCCTTGAAAGCTGTATCCAGGTTGTGCATCAAGAAGTAGTTACAGCACTTAACTCCCCCTAAAAACTACAAAAATCATCCTTGTCATTCCTGTATATCTACTGATTAAACAAGCATGGTAATTTGTGAGCTTCAGAGGGATCAGCAGATCTTTTCAGCTGTTTTTCTGTTTTTCCAATCTTTGTTTTCTCAGTGACAGAGAAATTTATTTTTATAAGTCTTTTATTTCATATTTCTCTGTAGTAGTGTCTTAAAATATTATAACTTTCATGCTTATTATATATATATTCATATCTTGCTTGTCATATATTCTTACATGCTTATTATGAACTTGACACTCAGTTTTGTGTATTTGGCTGAGAGGTGCAGCCAGGACGGTAAAGCTGGATTTTCCAGGAGAGCCCACAAAGGACCACTCATAAATACCACACACACACACACACACACAACACACACACACACACACACACACACACACACACACACACACACACCACACACACACACAACACACCAGGTCTTGTGCTTTTTTATCTCTTTAAATGTAGTTCTGTTTCTTCTCTCTTTCTGTGTGTGTGTGTGTGTCTCACTCTCTCTGACAGGGACAGATGGACATGTGAGGCTGATAGAAAGGGCCTCTCTCCCTCCCCTGAAGAGTTCAATGAAGATTGATAGCATCACTTAACTAAACAAACCAACACACCTCTCTCACACACACACACACACACACACACACACACACACACACACACACACACACACACACACACTAAGGTTATTAATAGTCAGGCTCTTGAGAACTCTGTGTTTGCCCAAAGTCTACAGAACATAGCAAACTTGAATTAGCTTGGTCTAAAACAGGGATCTTCAACAGGGGTCCGGGACCCCCCTGTTGAAGATCCAAAATAGTAATTATAACAATATCCAAAATAGTATTAGTAAATATAAGGATTCCATACAAGGATTCCCTGGGCTTATGTTTTAAATGTCCCATGACATGGTTCTCTTTAGATGCTTTTTAAAGACCTTAGTGGTCCCCTAATACTGTATCCGAAGTCTCTTTCCCAAAATTCAGCCTTGGTGCAGAATGACAGCCACTGGAGCCAGTCCCACACTGAGTTTTCCTTAATATGTACCATTTCTGAGTTTCTTTGTTTATCTGATAATCTGTTGGGACTAGAAAAGTGCTATATAAGAACAGTCCATTTACATTGGCCTAAACATGGACACTTGGACATTATTAAGTGTCCCTATTATCAAACCTCTCTCTAAAACTCTATGTGGGTGTGTTTGTGGACTATGGCATATTTGTGGATATATTTAAATCACTTGACTTTGTCATACAAAGGGACTCAAATGGGTGTCCCCAGTTGGGTTTCACTCCAGCTGCATTGAGCTGAAGGTATTGAGGTTTGTATCTTTATTGAGATTTGCCATTTTGGTGCCCAAGGACGGACGTCCACTGGTGCCCCTGAGGGATGAGCTTTTTGTTGTAAAATATGATAATTTAACATTTAATTTAAAACATGTTTTCATGTAATTTAATGTAATTTAATTTCTGCTCAGTGCATGTCATCAACATCAGCTGTCAATTCATATTTGTAAATGCACAATAGCCCTATTATATCCTACCTTGACTTTACGGTTTTTATGATTGCTATGACAATTTTTTCAATACTTTTAACAATTTTCCTAAACTATTAACACAGTTAGCACAACATCTGTCTGTGTAAGCTATACAAATAACACTTGTCTTGTTGCTGTGACACAATATGCATACAGTTAACACAAATTTAAAATAATTGAAAATCTTTTACACACAAGCTCAACCAAGACCAAAAAAATGGATATTTACTGACAAATTTGCAAATGCTTTCCCACTGTATGTCAGAACAGATGACATCATCTTCTAAACCTAACTTATAGGCTAAAGACAAAGGAAACAACTGTTCATAATGTAAATTGCAACAAAAATATATCCCTTGAGTTTTACAGTTTTTCTCTGTCGCTTTTTCTCGAATCATCCTCAACATTTGCAAAACAACAAGTGCTTTTCTCTAAATAATTTGTACAAATAGCAAAGCACCATGGATTACATGCACAAGCCAGTCTCTTGCTCAAAATCCTTAATTCCTCTCTCAAAACTAAATATCTGTGTCAATGAACATGTCAGTGTCATCAGAATGACATCAGAAGTCCTTGTGTCATTGTGTACGGATAAGACAGTCAAATTGACAGTCATGTTTTCAATATAACAGTGTTTTCTAGAGGAATCTGATTGAAACTAACGTTTTGATGACAATTACAGTTTTTCTTAGTCGCTTCGGTGCATTTCTCAGTTAAGGCAGTTCTCAAAACAATCAGTACAAACTGCAAAACCTAGTTGATAACCTGCAAAAGTGTTTCACTTGCTCAAAATGGATAGCTCATTCCGCAAAAGCAAGTATTCATGTCAGTGAAAGTGTCAGCGTTATCAAGATGAAAAGTCCTGACACCATTGTTCATGAACAAGACTGTCAAATGGCTTTGTCATGTTTTCATTATGACAAATTACTCTGTAAATGTTCCAATCTTGGTGACACTACCTGAAAATGCTCAAGACAGCATTATATACTATTTGCACAGCCATTTGAAAACTACAGTAAAGTTACACATTACTGTATTTACAGTGGTGAGGTGGGTACAAGACACTGAGTATGTACAATATGTTTCACATTTTTACTACATATGCTCTCTACAGTTCTAATTTCTTCACAGCGTTGTGCGAAAAAAAATACACTCTTATTTACAACCCTTAAAGGAGAGCTGTGCACAACTGTAAACAATATTGCAGTACATATTGGAACTGAACATACAAGATACTGTACACAGTACTGTAAATCATTCATGCACATCCAGACGTTCCTCTCTGTTTGGCCACATAGTTTCATCTACATCACAGTGAATATCATCTCTTGCAATGCAGCGAGGAAAGTATCCCCTCGAGTGGCAAATCCACCCTCTGCAGGACTCTGCTGTGATGTCATTACATGCCGCATCTGTCGGTACACTATCCGTCCTGCCTGCACGATCCGTTGTGCGCATGTGCAGTATGTTAACGCACGGGCAGATGATAGTCATGATGTACGAGGCTTTACGGCACTGCACGATCTGATTGTCGGATTGTGTACCGACAGCATCCATGGCCGCTAGCAGGGCCATTTGGGTATGTGGATGCAAAAACTCTTCTATTGGATTTAGGAATGGTGAGTCGGGTGGGAGATATTCCACCAGCATCCTATCATGTGCTGTAAACCACTGTCTGACAACATCTGAGTGGCGAAAACTTGCATTATCCTAAACAACATGCTAGTTCACATGGTCTCCAGTCAGAGCCCTCTCCTATAGGTTTGGGTAGTTTGTTCCTCCTTATTTGGTATTTTGGTTCTATCTTGTCTCCTTGTGCTTATGTCCTAGTTTCCTCCCCAATCTTGTGTTGTTGTTGGGTTTTCTGTGCCGTCTTGTCTTCAGTTTTACTTCCTGTGTTTTCCCACTCCTGTGATTAACTGATGTCTTCCACTTGTTTCCCGGCCCTTTTGTCACCTGCCTATTGTTATCGCATTACCCAGTGTATTTAGTGTCTGCGCTCCCATTTTCCCATTGATTCTTCTCTGTGGTCAGTTTTCCCATGAGAGCGTTCCCTTTCTCACCTGACTTTTTTGGGATTTTTGTCTCTTTTTGGACTTTGTTTTCTGGAAGTTGTTTTTTTGTACATTTTCGATCCCTGTGTTAGTTTGGACTTTCTGTTTTGAGGATAAATCCTTGTTACACTTCTCCTGCCTACCTGCTTCATCTCTGTGTTTTGGTCCTCATTTCGTAACACTCTCATTCTCAGTGTCTAAGAAAAGGTCAGCAGATGTGTGTTGTATGGCCCAAGACGGGGAATATGGGTGAGGTCACAGTTTTCTGAGATAGCTGCACACATAGTAATATTCCCTTCTTGTTGGCCTGGGACGTCAATGGTTGCTCTCTGTCCAATGTGATTCCTTCCACGTCTTCTACCTTTTGCCAGATTGAAACCCGCCTCATCAAGGTATGAGTGTGTCCATTTCTGTGTCGCAGTAATGTAGAAATGGTACAGGCTGCACTGAAATGAGGACTATTAGTTGTGTGTGGAATGACTATTCAGCTTTCACAAGTATATTAACTTTTGGCTGACATGACATAAGCAAATGATAATGTTATACAACAGCAGAGTTGTATGAAAGCAATTGATATATGTCCAAAAGCATTTGCAATTTGTTGGAATGAATGAGAAACTGCTACTATGATGTGCACAAATGACTAAATGTTGTGGAGGTGGAATTAACTGTTGTGCAAATGCTAATAGTGATGTGAGAAATGCACCAAAGCGAATGAGAAAAACTGTTTTGTAAATTGTAGGTCACTCCTTATGTGTATGTGGGAGTTTGATTGCAAGAGACTGGACAGGTTTCACAGACCATGTCCTTGTGATACAGAAAGGAGACGACAGCACTGCATAGCACAAAGAAAAAAAAAAAGTAGAAATGTGAAGATAGGACGATCTCCTTTAGGAAAAATTGTACAGGCAGTGCTATAGGAATTACAGTGCAGTCTTCCTCCTTCTCTCAGGTCTGATGACCCCGTCCTTCCATTGTCAGACATTGTAACGTGCTCCGGCTATATATATATATATATATATATATATATATATACACACA
>NC_045742.1:23899815-23900423 GCF_008692095.1 Etheostoma spectabile
CACACACACTTGCCAGTGGATGGTTAGAGAAGGATCAAGTCAGGATTCACCTTGACATATTATTGCTTGACACATTATGACAACTTGTTGAATCATTTTGCAGACTTATGCTATGTACTAATGCCTAAATGTTGTGGGGGTTGAGACTATTCAACAGAGACCCATTATAATACGTTTTGATCAACATGACATAAGCCGTTGATAATGTAGGAAACAGCCGAGAATTGGACATAATCATTTGCATGGATGTACCAAAGCATTTGCAACTTGTTCAAAGAAAGGAGAAACTGCTTTTTTGATGTGCACACATGACACAATGATGTGAAGTTTGAACAGGTAGGTTTGAGAATTAAAATTCTGATTATGATATACAAAAAAAACAATATTCAGTGTCAGGAAATTCAATGGCTGAGCTGATCATGAACTGGAATGCTTGGGCTTAAATATCATACTCTCACCACAAATGTCTTTTACAATCATTGCGGTATATCGCCCTTGCTCTTCAGATGCCACTTTTTATGAAAAGTTTGAAAAATCACGGAAAGAATCTAACTTAAACAAAGAGACCATTATTTTGGGGGGTATCAACATAAACTGGGAGGACACAT
>NC_045742.1:23900433-23902744 GCF_008692095.1 Etheostoma spectabile
AAGGCTTAAAAAAATAACTGACAAATCCAATCTAGTCCAAATGATCAAAGGGCCCACAAGTGTCACCACATCAAGCAGCACCCAGATTGATCTGGCATTTACCAACCGACCTGAGAGAATATTTAAATCATACATTATGTTCACTGGTCTTTCTGATCACAGTTTCATCCTTTTGGCCAGAAAGCTCTCAAAAAAGAGATTTAGTTATTCTGTCAGAGAGTGTGAGTTTGTTGGAATCCCAAAAAAAACACCAGGAAGGATTTAATAGTGCTGTCCACCAGATGGACTTGGATCACATATTGTTGGGAACAAATTGTGAAATGGATTGTGAATCTTTTGTAGCAACAATTGAGAGGACAATTAAAGATTTTAGCTGGAAAGTTAAACACAAATACAATAAAAACACACTTCCCTGGATGAGCTCTAACAAACTAATGAAAGAGAGGGATCTGTGTTAAAAGATGCAATTAAAACTAAGTCTGCTAGAGCTAAACATTTTTGCAACATTGAGGAATAAAACTGTTAAAGCTATGCGCAAGGCCAAAGCAGATTTTTTCTTGACTATAATAGAAAATGCAAAAGGGGATTCCAAAACAATTTGGAACCAACTGTAAAAAACTTGTTGGACAGGATAAGAAAAGGAAATAACTTTTAGAAATTAAGATAAATGGACAAATTACAAATAGCTCAAACAAAGTTGCGGATGCCTATAATAATTTGTTTATTAAATTCAGTATGCACTTTTGCCCAAAGCTTCTCATCTAACAATCTAAATACAGTAGTTGTCCAATAAATAATTCAGCTTAGGCACAGTCACAGAATCCGAAGTATTTTAGACAATAGGAACACAAAAGCTTCCAGAACTAGAGACATATTTTGCATTGATATGTACATGCTGAAAGAACTCAGTTCCACATTATTAACACCAATAACCAAAATTGTCAATCTCTCCATTACTGAGGCAGTATTTCCAAGTGTGTGAAAGTCAGCTGGTGTTGTTCCATTAAAAAAAAAAAATGGAAATCCATTGTCAGTGGACAATTACAGACCAATCAGCATCATACCTACAGTGTCTAAAGTTGCAGAAAAACTAATATCCCAACAAATAATAACACATTTGAATACCACTACATTTTCCCTTCATTCAATGCAATTTGGTTTCAGAACTCTAGGGAAACTGCTAAGTGTTTTTCATAGAAAATATCAAACATTTACTGGATAAAGGTGGTGTGCTTGGAGCTGTGCTTCTCGATCTAAAAAAAGCCTTTGACACTGTAAACCATAAAATATTATTAACCAAAATAAGAAGATTGAACACAATAAAACGGATAGAATCATAACTATCGGATTGTTCAGTCCGTCAGCATAAGTGATTGCCACTTATCGCCAGAGGTGGGTAGTAACGAGTTACATTTACTCCGTTACATTTACTTGAGTAAGTTTTTGAAAAAATTGTACTTCTAGGAGTAGTTTTAAATCACTATACTTTTACTTGTACTTGAGTAGATTAGTGAAGAAGAAACTGTACTCTTACTCCGCTACATCAGGCTACAATGAACTCGTTACCCGTTACTACGCTTCATTGTTTTTATAACAATCGTATAACAACCCAGCGTACGTCTCATTTTAATGTTTTATTTTGACAGAGAGAGAGTATTCCGCTGAAGGCTCTACCACGTGACTGTGCTTAACCAATCACACGTCGTTGTTCAGTCACGTGACCGTACTCGTTTCAGCAGCGCGACAGGTTAGCTTTACAGTCGTAGCAAAGCAAAGACGTCAGAATCATACGTCGCCACGGCAACGCGGACCAGGAAACATAGCGGTAGTTGTAGTTTTTGCTGTGGATAGGTGGATGTTTGTCTTTTAGGCTACATACAGTATGTTTTACACATGCAGCCTCCATCCTAATTTGATGTGACAAGTCTCTCAAGTAAGCTATTTTGAATTAATAAATTAATTTTAATTTATTTTTATTGATTGGATGAACTATAATTTGCCTAAAGATGATTATTTTGTATTTTTGTCTGTCTGATTGATGCTTGTGTTAAGAAATAAATCAGACGTTACTCAACAGTTACTCACTAATTGAGTAGTTTTTTCATCAAGCACTTTTTTACTCTTACTCAAGTAATTATTTGGATGACTACTTTTACTTTTACTTGAGTCATATTATTCTGAAGTAACAGTACTTTTACTTGAGTACAATTTTTGGCTACTCTACCCACCTCTGCTTACCGCCCCTCGCCATATCCACAGGGGTACCTCAAGGTTCTATTTTAGGGTCTCTGCTATTTTCACTTTATATAAA
>NC_045742.1:23902754-23904134 GCF_008692095.1 Etheostoma spectabile
CCTCCCTTCAGTTTGTCCAGACGTCTATATTCCGATGTGCGCAGACGATACACTCGTTCATACCCATGGTACAAACAAACAAAAAGTTGCTAAAAAACTTACAGTCTATGGCCCATGTCTCTAAATGGCTAAATCAATCCTGCTTGAAACTTAATGTAAATAAAACAGTTTCAATGTACTTTTCTATATCAAACATTGCAAACAATCGGGCATATATTTATGGGACGGGAAAAAATAAAAGTTGTGTTAGAATTCAAATACCTAGGCATGTTAATAGACTCTAAAATAACTTTTGAATCACAGATAAAAAAAGGTCTGCAATCGAGTCAAATTTAATATTGCAAATTCCCGGTTCACACTTGTCACTTCCGGCAGCTAAAATGTTCATGTCTCACATCACTCACTGTCTTACAACCTCCAACTTTCCAGCTTTTTCCATTTTGTTTTAAAACGTGAGCTGGTTTAATAACAGGTTTTACATTTATTTTTGGAAATCATGGTCAACAAACTTCATTTATATTAAATTACACGTAAGTTTTTATTTAAAAAGGCAGACATTATGAACTATTTTGACTAAAATATTAACTATGACTATAGGATGTTGAGTTGATCTCAGATGGGTATATGTCAAAGTTTAGTCCAGATACTTGTTTGAAACCATTAAAAAAAAAGAATTAAAATTCTATAAGATTAAATAAAACACCCTAAAAATTCAATGAAAGTAATCATTAATTTTACCTGAAGAATGGAATCATCCATTTTATTATTGGGCAATTTGGTTGAAAGAAATCTCATATTTCTGATATAAAACACATTGAAATGGGTCAATTTGACCCGAGGACAACTCAAGGGTTAAGAGTGACTTTACAAACAGACAATCAAAATTCTGGATAAAACACCATCAAGATATCACCATTGTGCCATTTTACAAAAGCATAAGCTTTTAAGGTAGGAAAATGTCATCAAGTATTCAAACCTCTGTCTGTTATACAAAATCATCCATGGTCTGTCATTTCCTCCACTCAGTCAGTTTGTAACCATCAGGAACACCCCACATAGAGTAACACGAGGGTGAAAAAGGGCATTTAGTCAGAGAGCCTTTTCAGTCACAGCAGCACGGGAGTGGAACTCTGTCCCTCAGAACATCAGAGAACTCACTTCATACACTCAAAAACATCTAAAAACCTGGTTCATAACACATCCAACATTTCAGCATTAATAAGAATATGTATTTTCCCTCAACCCAACTGTGCTGCCACAACCGTCTCTGTTGTGTCAAAGTGTAGTATAATGTTTTTTGTTTTTTTAACCTAATGTCTGTGTCATGAGGCTATTTTCCATTCACCTTAAAGAAAGTCCCATCAATGCTGTCAAAACTAC
>NC_045742.1:23904144-23905551 GCF_008692095.1 Etheostoma spectabile
GATCTTACTTCTGTCCTTTCCAATAAAATACCATGCTTCAACATACTTCAAGAGCTCCTTAATGTCCAGATCAGTAAAAATATAAACTTTTTAGGAGGAAAATTCATCGCCTGTGCGTTCTTAAATCTTTCCTTCATTTCATACAATAATAATACATTTTATTTATAATGCCCTTTACATTTCAAAAAGAAATCTCAAAGTGCTAAATTTGTAGGGAGTTGAAAACATTTTCCAGAATATAATAAAATCAACAAGCAATAATAAAACACCATAAACTAAAATTAAAACAATAACTGTTTAAAAGGCCTTTTGAAGAGTGTCTTTAGGCTCTTCTTAAAAATCTCCACAGTTTGTGGGGCCCTTAGGGTCTCTGGGAGGGCATTCCAGAGCCGTGGGGCGACTGCCTGGAAGGCCCTGTCTCCCATAGTAGACAGTTTAGTCCTTGGTTGGAGCAGGCGGTAGGTGGAGATGGAGGAGCGGAGGTTTCGTGAGGTGGTGTGTTGGGTGAGGAGTTCACTGAGGTAGGTAGGGGCAGTTCCATAAATGCACTGCTGGGTAAGTAGACAGATTTTGTATTGAATTCTTTGTTTAATGGGCAGCCAATGGAGGGATTTCAGGACCGGAGTGATGTGATCATATTTGCGCCTCCTATATACTAATTAGACATCTAAATGTCCATGTACACATAGGACAATTTATACGTAGATTGTTAGATGGGTATAGATCAATTCTGTTAACGTTTTGGTGACGATCAAACACCAAAGTACGGATTGCGGATTGGTGGCTGGAGAGAAGATGCCACTTCACCTCCTGGGCACTCCCAGGTGCTCTTGAGCAAGGCACCGTACCCCCCCCCCCAACCGCTCAAGGTGCTGGTCCAGCACTGGCAGCCCACTCACTCTGACATCTCTCCATTTGTGCATGACTAGGTCCTGAGTATGTGCCTGTATTTCAGGCCTGTGTGTAGTGATTCTAACAAAAAGTGTACACAGAGTGTAAATTGTAATTTCCCCACTGGGGATCAATAAGTAGTAAAAATGTTTATTAAACAAAGTGTTTATTTAACGTCACACAGTGATATAGTGATATTAGTGTCACACAGTGACGTTGAATCAAACCCAAATGCACAATATCAGTGTAAATAGCACCGCTTAGCTTCCATGGCACTGTATCCTATATGATAAACACAATCAAGCTCGTTAAAACAACCAGCGGCTAACTTAGCCTAGCACAAACAAATTAGCTTCTTAGCTTATGGTTACAAAACTAACAATGAGCAATAACCTAATGTTACACGATGTGAAATACTCACACGACGTTGCCTTAGCAAAAAGGGAGAAGAAAAGGAATCCACTTAGAAACAGATGACTAGTAGAGCTCACACATTCCTGTAGCTGATTACCGCAT
>NC_045742.1:23905561-23913185 GCF_008692095.1 Etheostoma spectabile
TACTTCCTGTTTCCCAACATGCACTGGTACTATGTTACTATGCTTACAAAGATAGACAAACCACTCTAAACTGCTGAAACAAAGTAGAAGACACATTTTTAAGTGGCATGACAGTCTGTATTAGCAAACTTGTGCACTGTATTTATCAATGGGATTTGAAAAGTTTTATCTGTTTTACGACTTTTGATAGTTGTATTGTTGACTGTAATCTTTGTATTGTTTTTTTTTTTAGGTAGTCTGTCCAGGATGAAAAATAGCCTTTTGGCTAATTCTGGTGCAATTACAGCAATGTTAATTAATGTACACTGTCCCTGTCAAATAAATTAAAAAATTGAAATTAAATCAGAGAACTGTACCGAAGCGACTGAGAAAACCTGTATTCCATTGTTACTGTAAATGAGAGAAAAAGCTGATTGAAGTTATGTAAAATACTCTCATCTAGGAAACACACTCAGCTGTTAAGGTTCAATCGCAAGACCATCTGTTTTTACAGTATTCTTTTTATTTTACAGTAAGTAACTGTTGTACTTTGGGAGCAAAGATTCTGTCCAAAGCTGATTCTGTTATGTTAAAGTAGTACGTACAGTAAAAAGAGGAGCTACTAGGCTGATTTTCTGTGGAAAAGGAACAATACAGTGAAGAATAATTAAGATTAAAAAAGTAAGAAAAATTTTTGCACAAGGGTGAGAAGGACCAGTACCAGGACAATTCTGTCTCTGATTTAGTTTTTTCATACACCGTACATTCTATTAAGCTACTTTGAGATGGCTCATTCATTTATTTTGTATTGAATTTCTGTAGCAAGAGAAAGAAAATGCAGCATTTACTGAACCCAACCAAACTAAAATGTAGAGAGGCTTCAAGAGAAACCGCAGTTTAAAACACAATCAATACAACACAGTATACTATTATCAGTAATAGTATTAGTATTGTGTAAGGGCAGACCTGACACATATGAAACAATGCAGTTTATGTAATTCCACCTGATATTAGTGTTTTTATGACATGACTGACTGTTCCCTTTGGGAGAAAACACTGAGAAAGAATTATTTGATTTTGAGACATGTTTGCAGTGTTTCGGTAGACAAAGTGTAATGCGTTCGTGTATTATTGTATTTTGAAAATTAGTGTTGGACTTTAGTTTACAATGTGTGATTTTGAGCCGTTTTGCCAGTTGTGTGTTGTAGGTGTGTTTAAGAGTTTAAGTAAAATTGTCATAGCAATCGTAAAAAACTGGAACAATGGCACATGGGCTGGTTATTATAGACGGGGTTGGAATCAGGGCTCTCACCTTGTCTCACACATTCACAAAAAAAAAGCCTCTCTTTGTCCTCCTCACTTAGTCTCACCCTGGGTCCCTTTGTGTAAGTCTACTAACTTAGAACACTAATAACGTCACAGCGGGCAAAACACCTTCGCTAATTAAATTCACGCTTTACTGTTACTTTATAACTGTCAAGCCACTTAGCCTTTGGAAATGAATGACTCGGCTGGAGTGTTAATGATAATAATGACCAGATGAAACAGTGCTGTGCGTTAAAACCCGGACAAAAAACATAAGACTTACATGTAGTTTAAAAACAAATAAAAACTTGTTAGTTTTAGATAGATAGATAGATAGATAGATATTTGTTGATCCCAATAAAATGGGAAATTATAGTGTCACAGCAGAAAAATCTGTCACACAGCATAGAATATAAATATAAATGCTAGGGTGCAATATCCATACATACATACATGCAATACAAATAAATAATAATAGGAGTGAAATACAAGAACAAATATTTGACTATATACAAGTTGGGAATACAAAAATGTACAACTGCTTAAATAGTATGATAGATATGTACAGTAGATAAGCCAATTGTGCATGTTACACTTAGTGCAACCCTCTCTGTCTTGCTCTCTCTCATACGCACGCACGCACACACGCACGCACACACACACATACACACACACACACTGGCGGCGCTGTACTCTGTCCGGTTCATTGATCAACACATATTTTTATGGGCAGAATAGGTGGCGCATGGTGCTCCAACAAGAGACAGTTAGGGTCAGGGTGAGTGTTAGTGTCTGTTATCTGGACTGCTTAAGCCAGTTTTGAAGTGAGGATAACATTCGTAGGAACCTTTTGTTTTTTATAGGATATATCTGATAACATCATGTGATGTGAAATCACTTTGACTAAAAATACAAAGTTATTGGTTTTAGAGTCTAGTTCAATGTGAAATGAAAAATGTTCAATGTAATGATTAAGGGGGCTTTACCTTTTCACCCTTTCTCTAACTGGGAATGTTGGTATTGGCAGTGGCAGAAGTACTTTTTTTCTAGTAAGTAAAACTATTATCACTATTAATACCGCATAGTCCTGCATTCAAATGTTAACGTCAAGTGAAAAGAGAGGCGTTATCAACACAATAACTTCAAATAAATGTAATTTAGCCCCCTTCACAATGTACAATCAATAATGCCAAAAGTGGTATAATGTACAATAGTTTAACCATTTAACAATTTGATTTTCATTTGCAAAATCTCTCCTACCACAGCCAGAGACTCGGAGGTGGAGCTGTAACTTCCTCACTAAGATATGCTGTGTTCAAGACCAGTTGTTTTGAATGCACCGGTAAGCCCAGTTATTTATTTAATTTGTTAGCGTGGCTTATGGCCTCCAGTGTTTTCATGCAGAAGAAGAACAGGCTTCCTGTTGTGCTTACAAACACATTCAGAGTGATGGACTAATGGAACCCCCCCCCCCTTCAATGCAGCATGTCAGCTTGCTTTAAAAAACCCACTGTGGGTAGATTTGTACGTTCTTTCAATACGTGTTGTACACTTCCACATTTAAGCCAATTACCTGTGACTCATGTACAATAATTTTCCTCAGAATATGATAAGTTGAAGCCTAATATGACAGTTTAACATTACCCTTCTGGCTGTGCTGCTTTAAACAGTCTGCCTGTAGTCCTATGACTACGATGTAATGTGCACACTGGCTTCTCTTTTTATTCTTAAACAACTAAACTGCATTCTCAATTATGTTGGTCGCAGATTTAAAACATGTTAACATTGTAAAATTAAACTTCTTGGTTACGTTTAGGAAAATATCATGGTTTAGGTTTAAATAAGTAGGGTTTGTTACATAGTCAATTATGACTTTTGATTTAAGGAGAGACATGTTTTCAAATATGAAAAATGAGGTTTATTGTACAGGGTTGCCCTCTTTACCCGCAACGACAGCTGATAGCAAAGGGAGAAACAGATTTTTAAAAGCAGGGTTGTGACTCTGTGATTGGCCCTTGCCCTTTGTGTATGATTCTGATTGGTTAAGCAGGAAGGTGAACACCTCTAACAGCTGATTCCATTTAGAAAAAGAGCATTGATTAATTGAAACTTCCTGAAAGAATGGTTGCTGAGCTATATTTAAATCAGGAAAGACTAGTTGCAGATATGCGACAGTTATACAGCAAAAAAGTACATTTATTAGGACAACAGCTGAATTGATTTAGGAGGGCACTGATTAAAAGTTAGAAAGAATTTACGCTGAGCTACATTTGTCAAATGCCAAAAACAAACATAATCCAGGACAAAATATGACTCACCAGAAATCTAATTTAGGAAGCAGTTTAGATTTCGGAGAAGGTCATTTTTAGAAGACAGGGCTGCTATTGGACATCAGTGACAGACTCTTAAAAGTAGACTGGTTGCTTAAAAAAGATGTAGTCTTCCTCTCTAAAAAGGGCCCTGGTGATACAGTCAGATGTCATCACTGCTACAAGATAATTTCATGTAACATGATGAAGCGTTTTGTGACACATTGTATTACGCAGCATGTTCTTGTCGACCTGGAATGAGAAACCGAAACCATCACCAACACAAGTAAAAACAATGTTGAGGGAAGTTCTGGGATATTAATCAAACAATCTTTTAACTGCACGAATGCTATAAATTGAAGCTCCAAAGACAGACCGCCTCCATGTGCCTCCACTTTTACACTATATCGACAAACTCCTCCGTCAATGTCATGACAAGTACACAAAGTGAAAAATGTGTTCTGCGAGGCTGTTACACAGGAGTGGACAGATCAATTGCATTTCCACCCCTAGGTTTTACGTTGGTTTGGTGGTTAAGTACAAATATTACAGCTTAGAGGGGTCTGGTTGGCATTGGCTTCCCCACTGCAGACTGTTGGGTTCAACTCTGCAGACATTTTGTGGTCTCAGAGACTGGAAGTGTTAACAACAAAAAAGAAAAGAAAAAGGTTTCTCATGGCACATATATCAAATACAATTACAACCATGATAATCTAAAGGCCATTGGGTTGTTTATTGCATCCCAAGGCCTTAGTCTTTCTCGGGCAATTACAAATAGAATGCTTCAGGTGGGACTTTTGGGGATCTTGTTGTAAATGTAAGGGAAGAACAAAACCACTGTGATCGCTGTGTCCTCAGAACATCATTGTGATGATACGACCTCTAGAACCTAGAAGTTGAGTGGAATTCTAAATTTTAGCCAGCAATTTGGAGTGCACAAAAGCACAGATGTTCCTGTAAAGCCTGTTGTGGGTTGTGTGAGATTTAATCGCTCTGCCTAAATTGGATGAGCTGCTGCAGATGGATGAGACGTACCTGAGCTGGCGTCCTTGCATGGGGATAAGGAATAAACAAAACTAAAGACAGAACCTCAAACTTCCTCAAAATGAAGGGATTTTGGGAAGAATCTGCCCATAATCCAGCCTAGTACAAACTCAGATATAATGGTTTCAGTACCTTCATCAAATTTAAAATGGACCTTTGATGCATGATGCATGTTTTTTATGTATATCATGTCAAAGAGCAACTGGTCCAATTCACTACATGAATGATATGAACATTTGCTGTTCCTAAGCCTTGGAGCCCAACTCTCTGTCTGTCTGTCTGTCTGCTTTTTTGACCTGTCTTTGTCTTTTTCTGTCTGTCTGTCTTCTTCTCTTACCCGTCTCTGTCTGTCTGTTTCTCGTACCCGTGTCTCTCTCTTTCAGTCTGTCTGTCTGTCTGTCTGTCTGTCTGTCTGCTTCTCTTAGCCGTCTTTCTGTCTGTCTGTCTGCTTCGCTTACCCGTCTTTCTGTCTGTCTGTCTGCTTCTCTTACCTGTCTCTCTCTCTTTCTGTCTCTCTGTCTCTTTGCTTCTCTTACCCATCTCTCTCTCTCTCTCTGTCTGTCTGCTTCTCTTAGCCGTCTCTCTCTCTTTTTGTCTGTCTTTCTGCTTCTCTTAGCCGTTTCTCTCTTTCTGTCTTACTGTCTGTCTGTCTGTTTGCTCCCTCTCACCAGTCTTTCTCTCTTTCTGTCTGTTTGTCTGTCTGTCTTCGTCTCCTACCCGTCTCTCTCTGTCTGTCTCTGTCTGTCTGCGTCTCTGTCTCTGTCTCTCTGTCTTATGCAGTCGTTTGTTAGAAACAGTAAATGAGGAACTGGTCACAGCAAGCTGAACAGTTTCCAGGAGTGTGGCTGTGAACAGGAAGACACGCTGCGTGTGTTTAACACATCTAGATGGGTGTGACTCTAATGTCCCCAGCTGGATGGCTGCCTAACACAAGCAAGCGTTACTTTAGAGAACATCGCAACCCAGTCAACAGATGCAGGTTGGGATGGTCCCCGCTCCACTTCTTCTTCTTCTTCTTTAGAGCTTTGACGAGAGTTATGTTGAAATACCCGTCAGCTTTCATTGTCTCCTCTTCACAGTGACTGCAGTCCTCAGTGTTAGAATTGAACTGTTGTGACCAATACTTCATTAACTGTTTCTAACAAAAAAATGCAACCAAGTATTCCACCATGTTTTCTAACAATTTCAAATTTGTCAGTATAGTATTTGAGAGGGTTTCAGTATAGTATGTGAGAGGGTTTCTGTATAGTATTTGAGAGGGTTTCAGTATAGTATTTGAGAGGGTTTCAGTATAGCATTTTAAAGGGTTTTAGTATAGTATGTGAGAGGGTTTCAGTATAGTATGTGAGAGGGTTTCAGTATAGTATGTGAGCGTGTTTCAGTATAGTATTTGAGAGGGTTTCAGTATAGTATGGGAGAGTGTTTCAGTATAGTATGTGAGAGGGTTTCAGTATAGTATGTGAGCGTGTTTCAGTATAGTATGTGAGAGTGTTTCAGTATTGTATTTTGAGAGAGGTTTTTCAGTATAGTATGTGAGGGGTTTTCAGTATAGGTATTTGAGAGGGTTTCAGATATATATGTGAGAGGTTTCAGTATAGTATGTGAGAGGGTTTCAGTATAGTTTTTTGAGTGTTTCAGTATAGTATTTGAGAGGTTTCAGTATAGTATGTGAGAGTGTTTCAGTATTATGGAAGTTTTCAGTATAGCATGTAGGTTTCAGTATAGTATGTGAGAGGGTTTCAGTATAGTATGTGAGAGGGTTTCAGTATAGTATGTGAGAGGGTTTCAGTATGGCATGGGAGAGGGTTTCAGTATAGTATGTAAGAGGGTTTCAGTATAGTATTTGAGAGGGTTTCTGTGTAGTATGTGAGAGGGTTTCAGTATACTATGTGAGAGGGTTTCAGTATAGTATTTGAGAGGGTTTCAGTATAGTATGTGAGAGGGTTTCAGTATAGTATGTGAGAGAGTTTCTGTATAGTATTTGAGAGGGTTTCAGTATAGTATGTGAGAGGGTTTCTGTGTAGTATGTGAGAGGGTTTCTGTATAGTATGTGAGAGGGTTTCAGTATAGTATGTGAGAGGGTTTCAGTATAGTATGGGAGAGGGTTTCAGTAGTAGAGAGGGTAACAGTTGTGTGTGCATGAGGTTTCAGTATAGTATGTGAGAGGGTTTCAGTATAGCATTTT
The DNA here is from genome assembly GCF_008692095.1 of Etheostoma spectabile. NCBI lineage: Eukaryota > Metazoa > Chordata > Actinopteri > Perciformes > Percidae > Etheostoma > Etheostoma spectabile. The sequence goes on from NC_045742.1 coordinate 23,912,384, forward strand.
AAAGGGTTTTAGTACAATATGTGAGAGGGTTTCAGTATAGCATGGGACAGAGTTTCAGTATAGTATGTGAGAGGGTTTCAGTATAGTATGTGAAAGGGTTTCTGTATAGTATGTGAGAGGGTTTTAGTATAGTATGTGAGAGGGTTTCTGTATAGTATGTGAGGGTTTCTGTATAGTATGTGAGAGGGTTTCAGTATAGTATGTGAGAGGGTTTCTGTATAGTATGTGAGGGTTTCTGTATAGTATGTGAGAGGGTTTTAGTACAGTATGTGAGAGGGTTTCAGTAGTAGAGAGGGTAACAGTTGTGTGTGCATGAGGTTTCAGTATAGCATGTGAGGGTTTCTGTATAGTCTGTGAGAGGGTTTCTGTATAGTATGTGAGAGGGTTTCTGTATAGTATGTGAGAGGGTTTCAGTATAGTATGGGAGAGGGTTTCAGTATAGTATGTGAGAGGGTTTCAGTATAGTATGGGAGAGGGTTTCAGTAGCAGAGAGGGTAACAGTTGTGTGTGCATGAGGTTTCAGTATAGTATGTGAGAGTATAAAACATTTCACTGAAGTGTGTGAGAGCATTTCACTTGTATGTGTGTGAGGCGATTGTGAATAATGTCCTAGAGGGCCCCTCATACATTTAGCTCAGACTTGAGGAGTGTATATACATAGTTGTGCGTCCCGAGGTCGGATCACGTTCTTACCGTAAGCGTACCGCTACAGAGTTTAATTGAAAGTGTGCAGAGACCACGTCTTCGAGCAGGTCTTGGTACGCGTCCTCGAATGAACCGCACCCACGGGAAAAACAAGAGG
>NC_045742.1:23913195-23919660 GCF_008692095.1 Etheostoma spectabile
ACCAGTAGTTCATTGACGACCAACCTGTAAAACAAGCAGTGAGGTGAATCAGAAGAACACTGCAGAACAGGCAACAGCGGGGGCTCCATATAGTATATAATCACCCTGTGATATGAAAGCTAAAAACCAACTAAATGCTCATAATAGATGTGTGCATATTGGAAATGAAAAGGTTTTCCAACAATCTAATTTCTGCCAGTATGTTTTTGTATTTATTCAGTCTGGTTCAAAACACAGGTACAAACACAGTTGGACTTCATGTCCCTAAACACTTCATTTCCATGTAATTACTTTTGTTTTGCTTGAAATTGGCAATTTAATAGTTTTGCGTAGAACTTTTCAATTGTCTTTCTTGTTTATTTACAGTAAATTGCTCTGAAATTGCTAGCCACATTGGGAAACGTGTTTTATAAAGTGATACATTTTGCAGCGTGACAAGTGCAGATACGCAACACAAAATACAGAGATGAGAGATGTGAGAGAATGACCTGAAACTGAACCAAGACAGTGTTACCACACTGAGGCGTCAGTCCCAGTCCACCGAGCCACCTCTGAAATGACAGAATGGAGCCACAATGTGCATTTCATTTGTCCTTTCTGCTGTGTGTGTGTGTGTGTGTGTGTGTGTGTGTGTGTGTGTGTGTGTGTGTGGTGTGTGTGTGTGTGTTGTAGGCCCGGGAGAATTCCGGTGGGCCGCTTCACTTTTGGGCCGGTCGCCGATTTTTGTTGTTGTTGAAATTTGTCACATTAGTCTATCTTCTCTCAAAGTAGGTTACACACGTTCTGCATTCTGACACCGCAGCCTCTGCACGGGTTGTACCATGTGAGGGAGTTCTCCCCTCCCAAATAGAGTTAGTGGGTAGAGTCCATAGTCTTTTTCCAAAAAGTTCTCTCAGATAGGCTAGGCTACCGATAGCTGGGTCGGCCCTACTGTAGAGATACGCATCAGGGAGGATGGATGGGAGGAAGAGGTCAGGAGGGGCTGAAAAAATAACCAGGTGAAAAGAAAAAAAAAAGGCATTGGAGGAGGAGGCTGTCAAATGTGCCAAGCTCACCGATTTATTTTCAAGAGGACAAACACAAGTGGCTACTGGTAAAGAGAGATATAGACAAGGCCTAATGATTAGTATTGGCAACGTAATTATTCAGCTGACATCGTTGCAGAGTTGTCAACCTATTAAGGAAAATATTAAATTCAAAATTTAAATATTAGCCTTTTGTATCAGCCAATATTCATAGCCTTTGCATACTGTATATTATGTAAATATTGATAACAATACTCAAGCTTCTGTACATGCAGTAAAATGTTAATATGCCTCTTTGCCTCTTTGTGGAAGAGTAGAATGCTTTGTTCCTTTCTTTCTTTCTGCTTTTATTAATATATCAACCTACGCTTGTGGAAAAGTGGAATGTTTTTAGTTAAATTCTTAGCTTAAGTGAAATATTATTTAACCTTTACATCATTTGTTGAACCATGGTATTAATAAAAACTACAAGATAGTAAGAGCTCTTCTGTTGCTTCGTTTATCCAATTTCCCCCAAAAGTGCGCCAGTCTTGGGCCTGAAAGTCCCGGGCTAAATAGTGGCCCCCACTCCGGCCCTCTGTGTGTGTGTGTGTGTGTGTGTGTGTGTGTGTGTGTGTGTGTGTGTGTGTGTGTGTGTGTGTGTGTGTGTGTGTGTGTGTGTGTGTGTGTGTGTGTGTGTGTGTGTGTGTGTGTGTGTGTGTGTGTGTGTGTGTGTGTGTGTGTGTGTGTCACCCAGCCTACAGATTTGAAAAGTCTCTCTCTCTCCCAGTCACAAGGAACAGACAAACATTAAAAAAAAAAGTAAGAAATAAAAGGCTAGGGGGCAAAATTACTCAGGAGAAATAAAGACAGTCTTATGTCTTAGTAAGAGATAGAAGGACAGTGGGAAAGAGACACAGAACTTTAACAGCAACCATAACACCAGCTGGATATCTAATTCCCTGTTAAGATAAAGACTGATGCTGCCTTGCTTTTGGTGGCGTTCCCCTGGTGCAACAAAAGCCAGTGGCTAAATCAAATTAACATCTCCTCTGACTTGATGTCCCCACAAGAACAAATCAAGGAGCTGAATTGCAAACAGGACCAGAGCAACAGAGCAAATCAATGCGCCTGGCCCTCCAGTGTGTGTGTGTGTGTGTGTGTGTGTGGTTAAAAGCACTCTCCCTATTTCTGTTTTCCTAGGAGGCTGCAGATTCCAAATGAATAGCCAGAGAGACTGAGGTAGGGATAGGTAAAAAACGAAGAAAAAAAAAGGTTTAAGTGAGTTCCTTTTTTAGTCTCATAAAGGACTGCTGACACTCTTTTTAATTGTTCTGTCCATATAGTGGTGCTCATAAGTCTACATGCCCATGTTGACTAAAAAGAGGAATAAAAAAAATCATCTTTTTTAAATAGATCTTAATGCCTTAATTAAAAAAGGAAAAATCCAACATTTTAAGGACACCAGTTTTCTTTGTGAATGAATAATGTATTGTGAATAAATAAATGTTCTTCCTTAAAATGCAGGGTGCATAAGTATACACACCCCAATGTTAAATTCCCATAGAGGCAGGCAGATTTATATTTTTATAGGCCAGTTATTTCATGGATCAGGATACTTTGCATCCTGATAATGTTCCCTTGGCCTTTGGAATTAAAATAGCCCCCCATCATCACAGACCCTTCACCATACATAGAGATTGGCATGGGATACTTTCCATAAAATCATCTCTCAATGCAAATCAAACCGGCTATTAGTCTAACTGAAATAAAACCATGCCAATCTCTATGTACAAGATTCAATTATTCAAGATATCTTTATTGTCGTACCACAGTACACTGTACACTGTAGTAGTAGTTCACAGCTTAAAAAATTCCGCACAAAAACAATTGAAAACACCGTAGAAATGTCGAGATATTAGTTATATGAATACAAATAAATAAATGCTCATATGGGTGTGCATGCAGAGTGAGAAATGTATATATACAGAGTCTAAAAAAACAAAAATATAAATATCTAGATACATACAACCCCTGAAGCAAGCGCACACACACACACACAGCAAAGAGAGGAGAGTAACCCTGCGACATCTGACTGATGGCGATATGCAGGAGGTCAGATTTAATGTCACACTGACACTGACATGGTAAAAGCGGCCCGGACGTGTGCTAGAAACAGCTTTGAATAGATGTCAGAAAGATATTTAGCTCCCGTTTTCAGAAGGTACAGCAAGTAGCTTCTGCTGGTGACTGGGTGACTGTGAAAGTTGTCTTTGCTTTTATTTTTATGTGCCACAGCAAGACACCTTGTTTTTGAAGCTGCTGGCATCAAGTCTGCGTCTATATTTCCTCTAATTGTAGGTGCAGACTGAGGAAAACAGAAAGATGAAAGGGAGAGAAAAAGCAACTGGATTTTCATCCAAGAAATAGCATGTAAACATATTGGTTACCTAAGTCTTATATATTAGGGTTGTTTTTGTATTTTACCTCTGCCAAGGAGGTTGTTTTCTGTTTGTCAGTTTTTTTTGTCAGTAAGATGAGAAAGAAAAGCTGGCCTGATTATCATGAACCCAGAGGGTGTAGCATTGAAGCCATTACATTTAGGAGCAGAATCACATGGCTGACACGCAAGGTATTTTTCACTTTTGTTACCAATTCTTAAACATGCTTCGGTCAATTCTCTCCACCTCTGTTTTGACAGATGATGAAGTTTGAATGCATTGTGATTGTGAACTGCTCAATACAGCTGGTTTTGTACGGGTAGCACATAATTTGAATGAATTAAAATGGTTTCGATTACATTGAAGACAAATGTAAGCAAGAAATGTAAGCCATATGCATCTTGCACAAATATTTCTACTGGTATCTCCAGTTCTCCTATTGAAACAATATAAAAGGTTGTTTGGCATTGCCTTACAAGGAATAATTTCATTATCAAGAATTGACAGGAACCACTGAAGTTATAATAAAATTAGATTTACTTGCAAGTAGAATCAGTTTTACAGTACTCACTTCATCAGTACAGGAATATGACTGCCCAAAAAGTTTTCTACAACAGCTCTTGTATTACAATGTAAAAATCTCCATAGTCACAATAAAGAGTCAATGTTGTCAGCTTCTCAAAGTCCAGGGGCACCTGTTCTCTTCCATGCGTCACACCGGGCTCAAGGCAAGGACAAGACAGTAGCTCCCAGGGACCAGATGGTGACAGTAGCAACAGTGTCTTGTCGTAATGAAAAAAGTTTTAACACTGATCAGAGAAAAAGTATTGCTGTGTCTCAAATCGCGCACTTCTGTACTAAATACTAACTATTTGAGTACATAGTGCGTTCACATTGTGGAAGTGCGGTCAAATGAAGTGTACTTAAAATACCCGGATGGTGCACTCAAACCGGTCACAAAGTTAAGTGTAGATGGATGGACCCTTTCCACACTCAACGGTCGCAGGGCTGCCAACTCTCACGCATTGGCCGTGAGACACCCGCCTTTGCTGTTTCACACATGCGCACAGACCCCACACCCCCATTATCTCACGCTGAGATTGTCCCCCGGATCGGAAGTCAAAATTTACTCAAGAATGAGTTTATCTATGTTTTATCTGTTGACCACTCGTGATCGCTAGTTGTGCTTTCAGAGACTGTGATGGGTTCAAGAGCGCTCCTTGTCTGTGAATTTCAAATTGTCGCAATGAAACCTTTTTTTCACAGCCATCCCAGGTGCATTTCCCCGGCTTCAGGTATGAGCTCTGAGTATTACAGACCCGTCCGTCGCTTCGTGTCCACTCTCTCTGTAACAATAGAGGTGAGCAGCGCGCTGGTAGTGGAGCAACTTCAGTCATTGTATGGACTCGCTCTGGGGGGGGCGGGTGACGCGTTGCATCCATGCGTAGACCTCCGATAAAGAGCAGCGTACGGACACCTCTAAACTCTGTCAGAGACCAGAGACCCAAATGGGCCCTGAGTCTGTCAAGCGGTCTGAATGAATCCACCATATCAGCGGAGCAATTACATGCACAGCGACTGTATACAACTCTCCAAATCTCGACAAGAGATGGGGGAGTTTATATTTGAATGCACAAAGTTGTAAATGAGCAGAAATCTGGTGAAACACATCTGAGCATACTATAAATATACATATATATATATTACATATACATATAAAATATATATATATTACATATACTATCATAACATATATATATAATATATATATATATATTATATATATATATATACAGATAAACTACTGCAACGTTGGCCACTATTGTGCATCTCTAACCTCTGCATCTCTAAATGTAACTGTAAATAATTAATTTGATGTTTTTTTAAAATGAACAATGATCTTTATTTTCACAAAAAGTAAAAAACTAAGTGGGGTACAGAGGATGAGGGCCAACATTACGGGCCTTGCAGCAGGTTAAAGGATTAGAATTTATGTAACTTAGTGGTCTCATTCTTTAGAATTTCAGTGGTCTTAGTTGATCCCTCAACAATTAATTAACTTTGGGTCCCTGGTCCCTATACCTGGACCCCTGGACCTGTTCCCCACAACCCAAATCTCTAGCTGTTGCTGACATATGCTACTGTCTCTTCATGTGGTTCAATATGTTTGGCACATTGTGTGGGCAGTTCTTATATCATAAGAAGTTAATAATGTAAATGCTGAATCCCTAAACCTGTTGATACTACAACAATGCAAAGGCTCCAACCATACAGTTTTCCACATATCATGTAGACTTGATTTCTCCATTTTTTTTTTTGCAAAAAACTCTCCAGAAAGTGCCATTTAATGGTTATTTTTTCGAATTTTTTTCCTGGGGGAGCATACCCCCAGACCCCCTAGGAGAGCCCCATCCCCCACATATACAAATCCCATTTTAAACCCTAAAGGTTAAAGACCCAGAAATTGCTTTGTAGGCGCGCAAAATATGGGTTGGCCCCCCCAAATCTCACTCCAAGGTTTTTGGAAAAGTTGGCAGCCCTGCGGTCGCCATCTTGGCTATGTAGCGGAAGGGGCGGAGCTAACAACCGTTGAAAAACTTTTGACAGTGGCGGCCGAAGACGCGATAGCGAGACCGACGGAGCAATACAAAGTTGAACGTGATTGCTATACATATAAGCCCACTGTAATATATATTTGGTTAATTTACAGTCGATAATCATTTTTGTACCACGAATTATAACGTTTATTAGTACCGTAATTTGACGTGCTAGCAAGCCAACCTTAGCTAACAGCGGCAGTTTAACCATATTGGCAAATAAGTTATAAGCTAACGTTACATGTGTTGTGGTATACTGTTGTTTGTGTTAAACTTTTGTCCCATTGTAGACGATTTTAGTGTTAGATGTATGATCTTAACAAGTTGTACATAATCCGACGTGAGCGTTAGCCCAGCGAAATAGCGATCAGCTGATTGCCAGTAATGTTAACAGTAGCGTAATGTTAAAACGTATCCACTGTT
>NC_045742.1:23919670-23920825 GCF_008692095.1 Etheostoma spectabile
CCTGATGTATATCCTGTATATCCTGCCTCCCCCTGATTATCCTGCATAACCCGTCTCTTCAGGGACAAACAAGGAATAAAGGTCCGTCATTTAGGGATGACGATGGCCATCAGACCGTAGAAGGATCCCCTGGAGAGTCTGGAATCCCCCCTCAGGTCCCTATCCCCATCAGACTAGCTACGGCCTGGGGGGAGCCTGCAGAACTACAAGCACATTTTTAAATAAAATTATATTAAAAGTATTTAACTTTGTTATCTTTTGTATTACACGTTGCATTACTGTAGCAAAAATAATGAATATAAAGGAAGGGTCTATAAATGTCAATTCTGTTACCACATGCTTTCACTATTGTATGTCAATGTATGAAGCCATTTAGAACAAAATACAAGTTATAAAAGATGTAATGATGTTTTGTCTATTAGGTAAGTTGTAAGGGTATGCTTCTAACACCCAGTCTATCTATGGGCAACAATGTCCTCATGAAACCGTTGAGCATTAAAATAATATATATTTACTTTACTTATTTTTGGAGCAGAAACATAAGTATATACTTAAAAGAGTGGACTGCAAAGAATGGGTATAATTAACCGTCATTAGGGATGACGAGGCCATCAGACCGTAGAAGGATCCCTGGAGAGTCTGGAATCCCCCTCAGGTCCCTATCCCCATCAGACTAGCTAAGGCCTGGGGGGAGCCTGCAGAACTACAAGCACATTTTAAATAAAAATTATATTAAAAGTATTTAACTTTGTTATCTTTTGTATTACACGTTGCATTACTGTAGCAAAAATAATGAATATAAAGGAAGGGTCTATAAATGTCAATTCTGTTACCAATGCTTTCACTATTGTATGTCAATGTATGAAGCCATTTAGAACAAAATACAAGTTATAAAAGATGTAATGATGTTTTGTCTATTAGGTAAGTTGTAAGGGTAATGCTTCATAACACAGTCTTATCTATGGGCAACAATGTCCTCATGAAACCGTTGAGCATAAAATAATATATATTTACTTTACTTATTTTTGGGCAGAGAAACATAAGTATATACTAAAAGAGTGGACTGCAAAGAAGGGTATAATTAATGAATTAAGAGTGCAGTAACAAGAACGAATATTACGATACCGTTGTGTGTACTGTTTCAGTAATGGGGGG
>NC_045742.1:23920850-23921021 GCF_008692095.1 Etheostoma spectabile
GTGACATGACGGCCGGGTCGCAATCGTCATCCTGGCGTGACACGGAGCAAATAAATATCACATTTATTTTTGTTGAAATATCAAAAACAAAGCAGGAATTATTTTTCGCGAAACACAGCAGCAGACTGGAATCCTCTCCCTGGTGAAATTCCCAATTGTACAGAAGAAGAA
>NC_045742.1:23921031-23922477 GCF_008692095.1 Etheostoma spectabile
GTGATCGTCATTTCCGGTAAGTGCACATGGAAGTGCGCAATTTGAGACACTCCTCTGTCAAAATGTACGCACTATGCAAGACAGTATGTAGTGCACGAAGTGTACTTCTCTAAGTGCACTAAGGGAAGTGCGCGATTTGAGACACAGCCTATGTATGTAACCGAACACTTAATTTTCTTGGAAACAGGAAATGCATTCAGCACCTTTGGTAAACGTCAAAGAAATGCACAATGTCTGCAACGTGTAAGCCAAAATGAACGGCTTTCAAAAAAAAGAATTTCAAACAGACAATTCTGTGAAACTGAGCAAAATCCATCCACTGATGATTGTGAAATGTGATTGACTCCAGGGACTTTGATCTTGTTCAATATCTATTAACAGATGTCTGCATGTGCAGAATCTGTAGGCAGATCAGATTATCAGATTGATTAGAGATTATCGGGAACGTTAGAGGTTTGTAGCATGAGAAGTATTGACCAACCACGTTTGAGCGGGCTTTGGTTGCAAAAAAGTCGGAATGCTTTGACCAGAATGAAATCTCAGAAGCCATCGGCTATTTAGCTTTTTTATTTTTTTATTTGCATTCATGCCCAGATATCACATCTCAAGTTCAGATCCAGTGGTGCTTGGAAGAGGAAGCCTTAATTTCCTTTTTTTTTTCTTTTGAAGTTATTTATTAATATTTTGGCACTATTTGGCCTTCATTGTTCAAAGGACAATTTAGACTTGAAGGGGAAGAGAGAGGGGGAATGACATGCAGCAAAGGGTCGCAGGTCAGAACCAAACCTACGACCGCTGCGTCAAGGACTGAGCCTCTGCATGTGAGTTTATGCTCTGCCAGGTGTGCTACCCAGGCACCCTCTTAATTTAATTTTAATTGACACTTTTTATTGATCCCCATTGGGGAAATCCATTTTTTCACTCTGTTTGTGGGAACACACTACACACAGGTCTGAAATACACATGCTCAGGTCCTATACATGCACAAATGGAGAGATGTTCTAATTAGAGGCTGCAACTGCTGGACAGGCACCCCGAGCAGTATGGGGGGTGGGGGTGGGGGGGGTTGGTGCCTTGCTCAAGAGCACCATGGCAGTGCCTAGGAGGTTAAGTACCCAACTCCCTACAGACTGAGCTACTAACACCTGAATATTGGCTCCCTACACCAAACTCATCCGGTTGGCTGTTTCCCCCAGAGGGTAAATCGTCATCTGGGCGACGGGGATCTAACTCTGGATTTCTACCAACTGCAGAACGGCTGTGTGTCAGCTCCGTGCTCCGCCATCCGTCAACACCCACCAGGTCCGGATCTGTTGCGGAACGGCTAGGTCCATGACTGACAGCTGAAGTCTCAAGGACCCACGAGATCTCAGGAATTCACATAGAATAGAAGCACAAAACCATCAACACTTTGTTTCCATCCAGAGGAATAGAGAGGAAACAACT
>NC_045742.1:23922487-23923327 GCF_008692095.1 Etheostoma spectabile
TTTTCAAGGTGTAGTGCAGGGAAATATGATCTGCCGTGAGCATGGTGTATTTTATTTTGAAAATTAACCATTGTTTTATTTTGTTTCTGTGCTCGACTTCCTGGATCCAATTTTTTATTTTATTTTTTTGTCAACTATAGCATGGGCACCACTGTATACTGTGCTGACCATCCAGGCTAGGTGAGACAGGCTAACTTAAACACTAAAGACTTAATGCATCCCTGCCCATTTTATGTGGAGCTGAAATATTTTTACTATACAGAGATAAATTGCAAATACCTGTACGTGAAATATAAACTCCAGTGCTGTACATGGCCTAACAAACACGGTCTTTTTGCCCTCAGGGACTCCTCAACAGCAGCTGCAAGAAGCAACAGGAGCCAAAAGACCCAGAACCACTTTGAGAGAAGAGGAGAAGCAGAGGCTGCCTGAAGAGGTGTGCAACACCATCCTCGATCACACCAAAGCAAGGTTCTCTTTCACTGGCCACCTTGGGAGTGTTATGTTACTGCAAGCAGACATGTTTGAAAAGCACTGCCACTCATATCCTGATGAGGCTCTGAATGCATACCCCATGCTGAACAACGCAAAGCTCAAGACAGAACTCTCTTGGTGTCAAGTCCTCTTGTTCAAGTTCCATAGGACACAAGAACAACTCAAATTTCCAACTTTTATTCTTATTTGGCTTTGTCAGATGAATGGTCTGCCAGTAGATTAGTGGTAGATTAGGTTGTAAACCTTTAAAGACAGGACCAAAGTTAACATTTTAAACATTTTAATAAATTTGCCTTAAATAAAATGCCTAAACCACTTAAACATTACACATTGAATAAAGAAAAA
>NC_045742.1:23923337-23927605 GCF_008692095.1 Etheostoma spectabile
TGAATTTTACAAAGTTAATAAAGCTCTAGCATTTAACAGAACTTACCATTTGACCATTCTTTTGTATCTTACTTTTAATTTCTTTCAAACTCAAAATGAACTATTATTTTAGCATAAACCCATTTAACACAAAAGTCAATTTTACGTCAATCTACACAGCAGTTAAACATAGCAAGCAGCATTTCAAACATTATGAAAATAAATAAAAATTTCACCGACCATTGGCGTCTTTGGACTGAACTTTGAGACTGAACGTGGAGGGTCTTCTCTCTGCAGTTTGTTTGCCTGAATGACTGAGCACCTCCATGTCTCAACAGGTGCTCCAAATCAGTGATAACGACTGATCAGGTGCAAAGCAGCCAGTTTGCTGCTGCACTCTGGGAAGTGCAGTTCTATGATAGAGCATTATTCCTGTGATTCAGCTTAACACTCTGACCCATGAGAACCCGGAATTCAAGGGCTGCTGTGGTGCATTTGGCACTGTACCAGGTTCTCATGAGCTCTAGGAAACATTCTCTGAGACTGTTGAACATAACTACTCATAACTACTTCCATGACAACAGCTGATCTGAGAGATGTTCCTCAACTTTGACACGAGTCAAGACATTCCTGTGAAATTCAATGGGCCAGGAACGTCTGAATCAGTTCACAGTTGATCTTGTTTTAAATAGTTATTTATCATTAATTCAAAAAATATTTTTTTTTTAAAATCAGTTCATGTTCATTTTTACCAATTTATACAATTGGCCAGAATATGGTTGTTAATTGTTACAAAGCCATTCAGATAGCCGTGTTTACCTTTTCTAAAAGTGATTTTCAAATCCAGTTTTCAGGCAAAATGTCTATCCCTGTTCATGTTCATTTTCACAAATCTATACAAGAAGGCAGAATATGGAAGTCTTATTACCAATAACTTGCATCAGTGTTTTCCGTAGCCTCTATCAAAAGCTCCTGCTCACTTGTTGTGATTCATGCTCTGGTGCATATAATTCCAATTCAACCATGAGGCCTTTTTGAAGGAAGTAATTAATGTGTACATCAGAATTCTTGGTCTTCAATGTGTAAAGCCAAGATGCACAGACCATCTCGAGCCTCACTTTTGTTTCTCACTTCATTCAGTTACTTTGCTTTTATTAAGAAGCACTTTAGGACTACATTTTCTGGAGTGTAGGATGTCACCAAAGATCCCCTTCTCTCAACAATTTGTCTCCCTGTTATTGCCATGCTGTTACTAATTATTGTTTAAAGTCTGCACTTCCCTTTTACTCTAAAAGATTATTAAGCTGCACTACCTTTGAAATGTTGTAAATGTGGTAGAATCTCTGATCCTGCTTTGTATTTCCAGCTGATATGATACGACGTAGCTGATGTGAAAGAACACCCTTTATTATTTGTTACTGTACTAACTTTTAACTTATTTAGCTTTTGTAAGGCAATACTTTTGTTATCAGTCAATAAAGGCTTTTGGTATTGACTTATATGCTGCCCCCGTCTTTACGTTGTTACTGGACATATCTTTTGAAAATTGTGTCCTGTTTAGCTAGTTTACATCACACAACATTGGCTTAATGTAAGTAATGAATAAGTGGAAGAATTAATTGTGGAGCCATGTCATTTTTTCTTATGAAGGCTGAATGCTAATTTCCTGCAAAACTTTCCACCTTATGTAGCCAGAGGGGAAATATTTCTTAATGTACCCATTGAATAGGTCACCTTAAGCATCAGAAAAACTGCCCCCCCCCCCTCCCCCCCCACCCCCCCCACGGGAATTTTTTCAGGAGCAACTGACAACGGTCTGGTGTCAACAGGTTACATTGAGACACCATTAGATGGGAAAATAGGTTCCAGGTTGAAAATACCGGATTTACCCTTCAAACAAACCCACTAACGTGTTTTTCTCTTGAGGACAACCGAACCTGGCAATCCAGGGATTGAAAACAGCAAATATTTCTAGATAATAAACGAGTCGCCTGAGGTGAATATGTGTTTTTTTTCCCTATGAATTTTATGTCATAAAGAGTGATGGACACAGTTTTTAGAGAGTTTCTCTCATTATGTCAGTCCAATTATGAAGCCCTGAAATGTCAAAACCGCTGCATAAATCTCCACTTCATGACCATTAGTTGGTGTATTAAAGTATTACCAAGTGGATTCCATTGTTATAATCTTTAGCATAAAATTTGGCCAACAATGGCTGACATTTCAAAACAATAACAAATGACACAATCAAATCCTTTATGTGATGCAGCTCCAGCCTGCAGTATGGAGGCCTGTCTATTCACTTCAACTGTGGGAAACACATTTACGTAACTCTTGGTTTATTTTGGGTGGCATTTCAAGATTGTGCGGAAAATTCCCCTGACATCTGGACGGAAACATAACTAGTGACAGAGAGAGGATAGTCAGTGTGTTTCATTTTCAACTCTGCCTTGTTCATTTAGCGCTAGGATGCTTTAGTCTTTATTCCATCTCTACTCTGTCACAGCATGTCCCCGCAGACGGGTTCATCATCGGGACTGGGCTGAAATGAGAATCGTATAAAAAATTGAGTTTTTCCTGGCACGGACTCAAGACAGGGCAAAACGGGGACAGCGCACAAAAATATTGGAGGGAAAAAAATACATCTAGAAGTTGTTTTTGGGGATGAAGCAAAGCAAGTTCGGAGGACATTCAGGCATAGGGAAAGAGACAAAATTTACTTGATTTGACTGCAGAAAAGATCATCGGTGCCAACCTGCCCTCCGTCCATGACTTATACACATCCAGAGTCAGGAAACGGGCAGGAACCATCACTGCAGACCCTTCTCAACCCGGACACAATCTGTTCCAGCTTCTGCCCTCTGGTAGGCGCTACAGAGCACTGTACGCCAAAACCAACAGACTCAGGAACAGTTTCTACCCACAAGCCATCTCTCTGATGAACAGCTGACTACTGACCCACAGTGTCAGGTTCAATTCTGGCCATTAACCCAGTACCACGGTCTCTACAACACCTGCTTACTGGTTCCACTATTATTCCATTTATTTAGTATTTATTCATCATTCTCATTCTCATATCTCACTTATTATCCATTATTTATTCATCATTCTCATTTCCTATTTCAGAACTGTTCATAATGTTCATACTGTTCATATTGTAATATAATATCTTAATACTATTTATCCCAGTACCCTTTGCACTATGTTCCACATTTAAATAATTTTATTGGTCTCTTCATTGCACTCATCTCTCTACATTGTTTCTGCTTGGAGTATATATATTAGTGTGTATATATTGTTTGTTGGGTTGTTTGTTTTGAATGTGTAAGCACATTGTGAGCAACTATGCTCCAAAGGAAAATTCCTCGTATGTGTCTTCATACCTGGTCAATAAAGCTGATTCTGATTCTGATTCTGAAAACAGCCTGGGATGTAAACTTGTATCCATATTTAGAATATAGTCTTAAATAAAGGTACACAGGGAGGTCAAAGGTCAAGATTAGAACAGGAAACTGATGCACAACAAACTCTTGAACTCAGAAGCTTTTTTTGAAGTTCAGCCTCTTTAAAACTTTGTATCAAAAATGGAAGTGAGGTAGAAACCCCCAATAATCTTCATAAGAATATTCGCACACTCACACTGTATTATATTACATAAAAACCCTGACAAATACATTGTTACATAAAATGTTATCTAATAGTTAAAGTGAATATTTGTAACTTTTTCTTTCTTTTCCTACTTTTTTTTCTTAAGCCTTGTCTTTTTCATACAATGGTCTTAAATGACCTGTAACAGCAAATGAGACTAACAATTAAAGAAAAGGATGCTGTTTTATGTAGGTTTTAGTAAGGCAACTGCCCTGGTCAGATTTTTCCCGCAAAGTCACAAAATGATTTGAGGCAGATAGACGGCATACTGATGCCGGGAAATGGGATAGTGGCGTATCATAATATTTTGGTAATTTATCAACCCACAATGATGTTTCATCAAGACAGCGCCAGTGTGTGGCCTTAAAAGAAAACAGTGGGTGTGGGATGTCTAGTGACGAATGTGGTTGTGTGGGCAATATATCGATATATCGATATCATTATGTAAGACTAAATATCGTCTTTGACTTTGGATATCATAATATCACAATATGGCATAAGTGGTGTTGTTTTCTGGTTTTAAAGGCTGCATTACATTAAAGTGATGTCATTTTCTGACCTTACCAGACTATTGTAACTGTTACTTTTGTTGGCTTTTACCCACTTAGTCATTATATCCACATTACTGATGATTATTTATC
>NC_045742.1:23927615-23930437 GCF_008692095.1 Etheostoma spectabile
TTGTGTAAATATTTTGTGAAAGCACCAATAATCAACACTACAATATTGTATTATACTATGTTTTGTCAAAAAAATCATGAGATTTGATGTAGTATGAAGCATAGAAATGCAAAACAAAAGAGACCCCAAAGTGCACAATAACAGACAACCTGCTTCTCAACTCAAAATTTCTCTCATCTGGATTATGGAGTTCACACTTAGAGCCGTTCTGACACTGTATTTAGCCAGAAGCACTAATTTTATTGTAGTGATGTCCAAATGAAGCGTTGTGATGCATTTTCTTTATTTTCTGAGCCCACTAGATGGCGCTCCCTGTTCACAAATGATGGAAAGCACACTCAAATGCCATTCCTTTAGCCTTTTTTCTTTAAACCAAGTTGTGTTGGTTTGGATCAACAAATACATCTAATGGTTCATGAAGCTTCGATTAATGCACAGCTTGAGGGGGGTCCACAACACTTTCTAACTATAATCGCCTAAATAATTAATAATAAGGCTCTCAGACAATCAGATGGATTTCTGGAATGTCTGGCATTTTGGTCAGCTGTCTGCAGTCTGAGCAGTTCCACAGTTTAATTTCCCACATGACTGTCAAAAGATATGTTGTTTTAATAATATTGGAGTAATATTTTACACATTGTAGCTAAAACTGTAGTCTTGAGAATGCTGTGATATAAGACTGAACAGAGGGATCTTACTGCCTCCAGCCATCCGAGGCTCCATATAATTCTTTGTTTTAAATGTAATATTGAAGCAACTTAAATTAAATTGAAACAGTGAGGATCTTCTTATTGAATGACCTGAAATAACTAAAATTGTCAATGGACGCAACCAACCAGGGGCCTGATTAAAAGGCTATGAAGTGTAAGTTAACGAGGTGTACAACATCAATAAAAAGGCATAATGTCAGTCCAGATTACAACACACTCTAGTAAATTCTGTAAATGTAACTGTGAGGGACAAAGCTGTGATTTTGAAAGATGAGGGGACATTTACCCCCAACACGGTGGAAATGACATCCATGGCCCACCCACCGACATGGCCCAGTTCTTTTACATTACTCTGAAATGCAACATCTTGATGTCAAACTACAGCCTGTTTTATTATCACATCTTTGTGGAAAGCCTTTATGTACAACCCAACTAAAAACTGGGCTTATGGCATTGTGTAGAGGTGCAGCCGCGGACCTTGATCAAATGCATCACACACACGGACGCACACTGGTATAGAAGGGAATCAAGACCAGCTCCGAATCGGATTTCAACAGGTCTCCCCTTATCAAATGAATGAATGGATGCATCATCATAGCTCCCTGAACTATGTCCCTCAGAAAACTGTTTGATATCAAGGGAGACTCCTCGCTTTATTTGCCTCTCGCTGTTTCTGCCTCAGACACTAACACACACATTTCACAATCAATCCCCGAAGACGTTTCTAAAGACTCATTCTCAAAGAGGTTTCAAAAAGCTTCTCTTTGAATGTCTGATGTCTGGGGAAAAGCTCTGGAAGTTTGGCTATCACAACCAAGAAACTTCAAAACCACTCTGTAGTGTAGACAGACACACAAACACCCACACACACACCCACACACTGTGAAGGACATAGCCCACACATCCATCCCAAACAATTATTTCCTCTTTGAGAAGACATAAACTTGGTTTAAAACCGTTTCATTTATTTAGTTTGCCTCAAACATACATCAATCATCAACTCACCCATTTCAGAATCTGAATACTTTATTGACACCCTAAAGGAAATCGTTGAGTTGCTCACAGTTGAATTCAAGGTAAAAACAAGAGTAAGAAAAGAGCCAAACAAGAGGGTAAAAAGTAACATAGCTACAGTGCAAGAAATACAAACATAGTTTTTTATGACTGCTAAAAGATACAACTAGAGTCACATGTACAAGATATTTGAAACTGGTCCAGTACTGAGTGAGAACACTAACCAGCAGAAATGAACCGGGCTCCAATTTAATAATTTAGGGCAAATGTGCATCGTTAATTTCCTTCCACTAAAAGATAGCGATTACTGGGATGTTTCATGTTTTGTTTTGTTTTTTCAATTGCTAAACAACAGTGGGCACAACTGGAGACACATGCAAAGCTCTAACCACAGTCTTCAACCCTCTGGGCCCTGAGGCCATTTTTACAGTTTAATTTCTGTCTGGATTTATTTTATATACAAGCTTGTAAACATCAACCTGTTGTCTACAGTCAAGATATGAACATCATTTTTTAGGACAAACTGGGCTATTAGAATATTTGGGTTGCAGTGAGGTCACTTCAATGTTAAAAATGGTTGTAGGGCCTTTAAGATAAATAATAAAAATAAATAATGAATCTTCCAGATATGTATTGAATCACAACATATAAGTAAAACCTAAGCCATTTTCCATCAAAAACACTCTCATATGTCTTGGAGTCACACTGTGAGAAATAATCATTATAACTTATACAGTTGACAAAATACATGCATTTTTTTCCAAAAAAGTCAACATTTGCCTTATGACACTTACTTATGCCAATAAACATAATAATGTCATATTTATTGATATTACACCCACAGCAATGTTATACAAGCAAATATGTGTCTAAATTCTGCAACATTTGGCCTTTAATAGAGTAAATAGGCCTTTTTGTCCCCTCTGGCCTTCCATACAAGAGGGGTGCCTTTGTCTCCCACATATGGGCATGCACTTCCTGAAAAATAGACAGGACAGACAGAGCGAGAGGGCAGAGATTAGACGAACTAAATTGAGCCCAAACGCGATGAATTATGGATATAAAGTGGACCAATCTTGGATATAACAGTATGGATTT
>NC_045742.1:23930450-23930590 GCF_008692095.1 Etheostoma spectabile
AAGAGGCTGAAGTTCCAGGCTGGATAGAAAATCCCCTGTAGAGGCTAGAAAGACAGAGAAAAGTCCGCTGTAAAGCCGAAATCGTCAAGATTCAAACGAAACCGAAAGTGAGTAAATTGCTTGTATGGTTCAAAAGTTAT
>NC_045742.1:23930600-23931556 GCF_008692095.1 Etheostoma spectabile
GAATCAGAGGTACTTTTTTACTCGTGGGCGAGTGTCTCGGTCTCAGAGGGTTAACCACAACCTGCACAACACTGTGGACTAGTGATGGTCAAATGAAGCTTTGCGAGCCACTGTCTTTATTTTTTGAGCCCCAACAGAAAGCGCCATCTAGTGAGCTCAGAAAATAAAGACAGTGGTTCGCAAAGCTACAGTGGACTTACAGCACTTTGTTCAAATACCAACACACTGCTGTCAAAACTGTTAACCACACATACAAAACAGAAGGGATTTCCGTCTGATGAATTTCAAACACTGCTGATTGCAATTTCAGCTGAAAGCAAACATGTATCTGATTTTAGACTTGTTAGAGGAAAAAAAAGAAACACCTAGTATCTTATTTATATTTATGTTCTGTGTTGTGTGACTAATGTACGTGTGCTGCTGTAACACTGTAATTTCACATTTTTTGGATCAATAAATACCTATCTATCTATCGATCTATCGATCTATCTATCTATGTATGAAATAGAGAACCTGGTCCCAAGATGGGCCGACCAACCCAATCAGAGGTCACTCAAATTGGGACGTTCAGTCAAAATCAAGCAGGAGATCCCGTTTGCAGGGTTCAGGCTGTACCGGCTGTACCCCCCCCCGTGATCACGCTGCTCTGGGGGACCGGCTGCGCAGTGTGAAGCCGCTGCTGTTGCTGACGGGCGCAGAGCCTCGCCTGTGAAAGTTACCATAAGCCCTGTTCATGCTAATTAAACAACAAACTGTTGTCTCATACGGCCCATGTCCCAGATGTGAAAGCCCTCTTACTGGACTACTGGATATTATAATATACCATTATATTTTGTATTTTGAATTGTGCCACCATCATTTTGTGATTTCCTTGTCATAAATATAGACATTTTTACCATACATTGGTGCCTAAAAATGTATCAGAATGCAGGAATTGAAGTCTGTCACCCTCATAA
>NC_045742.1:23931566-23935457 GCF_008692095.1 Etheostoma spectabile
GAGGACCCCCAGAACCCCCCCCCCCGTTTTGTGTTCCCCCAAAGGCCAATTCTGACCAAGGAAAAACCCTGAAACATAATCACAGACAGCCGTAAAAACATATATAGATTGCAGTTAGAGAGTTAAAACAGAAAATGTATGGAGAACTAGACAGACAATATGGACAGTGTCAACAGAGAGAAAGACGGACAAACGAACAGGCTGACAATGACAACAAAGAACCACGTACTGTAGAGAATGACACTAACAGCATACAAATGGCATAAATAGGCAGTATGGGTCAATTTATTCGAAATGTGTGCTCTTTAAAAAGTATTAAGCATTGTTTGCCAGTTACTTACATTTAATATTTAAAAATCTGTTACATAAGGTACCGCTTATATTATTTCGTCATCAGCTGAATTGCCATGCCATTGCCTTGTTCTTCTTGCCTTGTTTATACCAAAAGTGCTATTTAGTGGGCTCTAATAATAAAGAAATTTGGTTCACAAAGCTTCATTTGACCATCAAAACTGACTGGGTTACACTGGGTTGTCTTATTTCTCATTTTGTGGGTTGGTAGGCACTCAAGATACCCAAATGTACTTTATGTGCACAAGCACTGGAAGAGTGAGTTTTTCATAATATGTCTCCTTTCATTTTAAAACTTGTCATCTTTCATGGATATGTCTTCACTTCAATTTGCGCCCACTTTGGCTGTCTTTGATTATATTCAGTTACTCATTGCCTAAAATTTGGTTCACATAGTGTTAACACACTTTAAATGACAGAATATCTCTAGCCTCTGCTGCATGATTTTTATCATTCCAATAACTCTGTGGAGGTAGAATACAAAATTGCTTACTGTAAGTGCCCCTTTAAGATTATGCAACATGGCCACACACTAGTCAGACGAAAATATGATTTCTAATTACAAAATTATATCTTGACTTATATGATCCAAATTTAACCAAAGGATCATAAAAGACATACGACAACAATGCTGTAATAGCTAACAGCATGAAGCGCAACTAACAGTGAAATGTAGTTATAAATAACTGTAAAATAAATGAGCTCTAAGCAAGTTCATCATGTTTATTAATGATGTGCTGCCCTCTGATACACCTGGGGGTTCAGAGAGAAAAGAAAGTGTGCATGTGCAAATCTCCCCTAAGACTCTCTTAGCTTTATTAGGGCCAAATGATTATGCCATAAAAATCACATAATTAAACCCCAAACACACATACACACATGCGCAGGGACCAAGGGATTGCGAGTGTGTGTTTGAGTGGGGGAAAAAACCATAGATGGAGTCACACGGTGTGTGTGTGTGTGTGTGTGTGTGTGTGTGTGTGTGTGTGTGTGTGTGCGCGCGCGCGCGCGCGCGTGCGTGCGTCCTATGTGGTAGTTCTGGCTGCCTTCCAGTGGCAGGCACTTTCATTTGGTCCTTAGAGACAGACAGACAGACAACAGACACACACACACACACATGCAGGCACGCACTTTCTCTCTATTTAAACCAGCAGGACAATAGAGCTAGAGCTTCCAGCTCCATCAAACACATAAATTACACAGGAAGCCAAGGGGGGATTGAAGTCTTGTTTATTGAAGCAGCCTGTGGAAAGCAAGGCTCTATTGTTAGCCATCCAGGTATTCCTTCATTCTCATCCATCCATCCTTCAGCCACCACAATCACACAGCTCAATAGGATATTTCAGTTTCAGCCCATGTGGGTGGCTTCCATTGTGTTACTTTTCAAATGATTAAAGTCATGTAAAGATATAAATAAACATTGTTTCCATTACTCTCGAAGTGATTCAACCTCCAGCCCCTTCACAAAAGCATTTTTTATTCCAAAAGTAATCTGGCCCACAGGAAGTGATAACTTTAATTATGTATGTTCTATTCATTTCCTTGGAATAAGTAAGTGAGGATTAAGTGGGTCGTTATAGCCTTGATAAAAAGTATTTAACTTTTCAAGATGTAAATGTTCAACAAACTCAAATGTTTCAGTAATCTCACCAGCCAATGTGCTGCGGAGTTGTTCCCCTCTAATCCTGACAATAGCTCTGTTCAACAGTCAAGTGTTTGAGCTTTGGATACTTCAGCACTTTACCATTTTAAGTTTTGTAAAGTCGTCCAGGAGAAGGCTAAACACTGCAGTGGAAAAACATGAATTCACAGACTTAAGACTCCATATAGGATAATAAAGTATCTACTAATGAAACTATGGCTGTGTCTGAAATCACCCCCTATTTGAGTAATAAATGCATTTATTTTTCCAATCCCAAAATGGAATAAATTACTGTCCATGGCAAGTACATTACGTTCTGCTAGGTTGTGTGATGTTTGCTTAAAAGATATACCAGTGACTTGGACTACTCAAGGCATCTTACATAACTCGCTTGCCAGAAGGTCATCCGTCTCCTGTAGTAATATTTCAAAAAGAAATGAAAAAAAACGGTGCCTGATCAAATATATTACATAGCAGACAAGATAGATATCTACCGTTTTACAGAGGAGAATGGCGTCAATGGTTTGAGTTTTGGCATATATTTGGGCCTTTTTTGAAGAAATGTAAATAGTTTGTGCTTTATATGAGTTATACTGTTTAATATGTTTATTTTTGCATATAGGAGAACAGTTTTAGACAACAGAAATGCTGGTGCAGCATTGCTTTGGGTGTAATCTCAATAAATATGATATTATTATGTTGATTATTGGCATAAGTAAACGTCACGAGGGCAAAAGCGTCTGGACTTATTTTGAAAAAATGTATGAATTTTGTCAACTGCATAAGTTATAATGACTATTCCTCACAATGTGACTCCCAAGACATGTGAAAAGTGTTTTAGAGAGGATATTGGCTTAGGTTTTACTGCTCTGTGTGTGATATCAATACATAGGTGTGAGACTCATGTTCTGTTTTATTTATTTTTTTGTCTTTAATGTCCTACAACCAATTTTTAACATTCCAGTGACCTCACTGCAACACAAGCTAATAGCCCACTTTGTCCTGAAAGAAATGATGGTCACATCTTGACTGTAGACCACAGGCTTTTTTAGAAAAGAAAACCACATGGACAAAGAACTGTAAAAATGACCCTAGGTTCTGAGGGTTAAAGAAAACAGTTCAAGGAAAAATGCTTCATGAAGCTTCATTTGGACATCACTAATCACGCGAGAATTGTGGGATCTCACATCACACAAAAATCCATCACGTCAGGCCCGTCTGTGTTGCAACCACAAGTTCACCGACACAATCAGCATCCTGTGGCGAGCTACTGGCATCAACATGTTTGGCTGAAGTGACGACTGCGACTGTTCATTTAAAATAACAATGGCGGACATGATAGACAGATGGCTCCTCCGACCACCTGCCAGGTAGTTTTTTTTTTTTAAGTGCCTGCCCTGTTCCAAACAGTTGCCAATGACACCTTTATGACAAACCATCTGGCTCGTCAGGTTAGTTGGACTGTGGAATCATCTATATTTCAAAATGTAGCTTGAGCCATTGCCTGAATTCTCATAGCATCAGTGCTTTCTGCGAACTTCCCAGTTTCCCTTTCAGAATATGACTGCCAGTCCTTAACCCCTACAACCTTTGTCTAATAAATGCTAAATGCTAAAGAACACATAAACTGAAACTCAAAAACATAAATAAAAGTAAGAGATAACAACCAAATCCAATTCCCTGCCAATTCATAGACAAATAGCTATAAATAACTAGCTAATATTGTTGTTAATGTGAAATGATAATAGTGTTCCCCGTTAACCCTTGTGTTGTCTGTGTTGAAAATCAAAACTTTTCATCAATGTTTTTAACTCTTTCTTTCATTTTGGTCCCTTTTTTCAACACTTTTTCAATGTTTGTCACTTTTTGGACATTTAACACTACGTAACACTAACTTA